>NW_022265555.1:82500-125000 GCF_002021735.2 Oncorhynchus kisutch | reverse complement strand
CTCTGTGCTCAAAAAGTAACGTCTCTCCAGTCCATAGGCCCAGTCGTATTAATGTGATGGATCCATTACATTGGTAATAACACAAGGCAATAATATGCTGATACAGATGACAACACACACACACACTCACCCTGCTTTAACACAAACACTGTTAGGTAGGCGGACATCTGGGCTCTCTCACTCCTCTTAGCTAGGGGAGGAGGTACTGTACCTTGACGCTGACTGGTACAGTGAGGTAGCAGTAGCAGGCCTGTCATGCATGTGTTCACTGGAGGAACCACACCTTATAGGCAGCACAGGGAAACCTAGAGTAAAGCAAAACACTCTGTCTCTCTCTCTCTCTCCAACTCTCGAAATGTCTCATCTTGGTGGCAGCTGCATTGGCAAAATGAATGTCTGTGTTTCATTGGTATAACATGTTTTTTGTTTTGTGTAGGTGTTGACACATGTAACACAAGAATAACAGGTTTCCAACTGAAGTTAGCTAAATTACAGTGACAGAACTCTGATAATGCTAAGCTACTGTATGCTATTACTTAATATCATGGAACACCTTGGCTTGGCTTGGCTTGCCAATTTCGCTTCTGTCAGACTGTTGAGTGATTGATCGGTTGTAGATATTGTTGATGTTGTGTGTATCTGGGAACTTGGGACTTGGAAATATTCGACATCTGAATCAGTGCGTTCAAGAATACTGGGACTTCAAGGAAAAATGGTCATCCAACGTGGAATCTCTGGGATCATCCAAAAGCTCCAACTTCTCTGACCTGAAGATCACTGACCAGTGTCTCCAGTGTCCTAGACTCTTACAGTAGCTATGGGAGCCAGCTAAAACACACAAGTTACAGCTAAAGGTAAGGCTAAGAGTAGCAGCTAAAGGCAGCTAAATGAAATGTAGCTAAGGGAAGCTAAATAAGCTAGAGGTATCTAAATTAATCTAAAGGTAACAGCTAAATGTAGCTGAATGAAGATAAATAAGCTAAGGGTAGCTAAATAAGCTAAGGGTAGCTAAATAAGCTAAGGGTAGCTAAATAAGCTAAGGGTAGCTAAATAAGCTAAGGGTAGCTAAATAAGCTAAGGGTAGCTAAATAAGCTAAGGGTAGCTAAATAAGCTATGGGTAGATAAATAAGCTACGGGTAGCTAAATAAGCTAAGGGTAGCTAAATAAGCTAAGGGTAGCTATAGAAAGCCAAAGGTACCATAGCTAATGCTAGCCTAAAGGTGAATGCATTCCTCTGAGCCGAGTGGGACCTTTTTTGTTCATCTCATCAGGAAATTCCTTGGTGAGGGGGAAGGAAGTGTGTGTGTATGCGTGTGTGTGTGTGTGTGTGTGTGTGTGTGTGTGTGTGTGTGTGTGTGTGTGTGTGTGTGTGTGTGTGTGTGTGTGTGTGTGTGTGTGTGTGTGTGTGTGTGTGTGTGTGTGTGTGTGTGTGTGTGTGTATGCGTGTGTGTGTGTGTGTGTGTGTGTGTGTGCGTGTGTGTGTGCTTGTGTGTTTATTTATTATTTAAAAAAAATATTTTACCTTTATTTAACCAGGTAGGCAAGTTGAGAACAAGTTCTCATTTACAATTGCGACCTGGCCAAGATAAAGCAAAGCAGTTCGACAGATAAAACGACACAGAGTTACACATGGAGTAAAAACAAACATACAGTCAATAATGCAGTATAAACAAGTCTATATACAATGTGAGCAAATGAGGTGAGAAGGGAGGTAAAGGCAAAAAAGGCCATGATGGCAAAGTAAATACAATATAGCAAGTAAAATACTGGAATGGTAGTTTTGCAATGGAAGAATGTGCAAAGTAGAAATAAAAAATAATGGGGTGCAAAGGAGCAAAATAAATGAATAAATTAAAATTAAATAGGGTTGGGAAAGAGGTAGTTGTTTGGGCTAAATTATAGGTGGGCTATGTACAGGTGCAGTAATCTGTGAGCTGCTCTGACAGTTGGTGCTTAAAGCTAGTGAGGGAGATAAGTGTTTCCAGTTTCAGAGATTTTTGTAGTTCGTTCCAGTCATTGGCAGCAGAGAACTGGAAGGAGAGGCGGCCAAAGAAAGAATTGGTTTTGGGGGTGACTAGAGAGATATACCTGCTGGAGCGTGTGCTACAGGTGGGAGATGCTATGGTGACCAGCGAGCTGAGATAAGGGGGGACTTTACCTAGCAGGGCCTTGTAGATGACATGGAGCCAGTGGGTTTGGCGACGAGTATGAAGCGAGGGCCAGCCAACGAGAGCGTACAGGTCGCAATGGTGGGTAGTATATGGGGCTTTGGTGATAAAACGGATTGCACTGTGATAGACTGCATCCAATTTGTTGAGTAGGGTATTGGAGGCTATTTTGTAAATGACATCGCCAAAGTCGAGGATTGGTAGGATGGTCAGTTTTACAAGGGTATGTTTGGCAGCATGAGTGAAGGATGCTTTGTTGCGAAATAGGAAGCCAATTCTAGATTTAACTTTGGATTGGAGATGTTTGATATGGGTCTGGAAGGAGAGTTTACAGTCTAACCAGACACCTAAGTATTTGTAGTTGTCCACGTATTCTAAGTCAGAGCCGTCCAGAGTAGTGATGTTGGACAGGCGGGTAGGTGCAGGTAGCGATCGGTTGAAGAGCATGCATTTAGTTTTACTTGTATTTAAGAGCAATTGGAGGCCACGGAAGGAGAGTTGTATGGCATTGAAGCTTGCCTGGAGGGTTGTTAACACAGTGTCCAAAGAAGGGCCGGAAGTATACAGAATGGTGTCGTCTGCGTAGAGGTGGATCAGGGACTCACCAGCAGCAAGAGCGACCTCATTGATGTATACAGAGAAGAGAGTCGGTCCAAGAATTGAACCCTGTGGCACCCCCATAGAGACTGCCAGAGGTCCGGACAGCAGACCCTCCGATTTGACACACTGAACTCTATCAGAGAAGTAGTTGGTGAACCAGGCGAGGCAATCATTTGAGAAACCAAGGCTGTCGAGTCTGCCGATGAGGATATGGTGATTGACAGAGTCGAAAGCCTTGGCCAGATCAATGAATACGGCTGCACAGTAATGTTTCTTATCGATGGCGGTTAAGATATCGTTTAGGACCTTGAGCGTGGCTGAGGTGCACCCATGACCAGCTCTGAAACCAGATTGCATAGCAGAGAAGGTATGGTGAGATTCGAAATGGTCGGTAATCTGTTTGTTGACTTGGCTTTCGAAGACCTTAGAAAGGCATGGTAGGATAGATATAGGTCTGTAGCAGTTTGGGTCAAGAGTGTCCCCCCCTTTGAAGAGGGGGATGACCACAGCTGCTTTCCAATCTTTGGGAATCTCAGACGACACGAAAGAGAGGTTGAACAGGCTAGTAATAGGGGTGGCAACAATTTCGGCAGATAATTTTAGAAAGAAAGGGTCCAGATTGTCTAGCCCGGCTGATTTGTAGGGGTCCAGATTTTGCAGCTCTTTCAGAACATCAGCTGAATGGATTTGGGTGTGCGTGTGTGTGTGTGTGTGTGTGTGTGTGTGTGTGTGTGTATGTATGCATGTGTCCAGAGTAATTGTTCTTAAGGTCAAATGTGTAGAGAATAATACTTTGTTATCTGAGGTTGGGTTGTGGTGCCTGAGGAAAACAGATGTTCTCCAGGGTGTGTGTGTGTACGTACGTGCGCATGTGTCTCTCCTCTTCTCTCTCCCTTCTCACTTCTCCCTCCCTCTCTCCTCTTCTCTCTCCTCCTCTCTCCTTTCCCTCCCTCTATCCTCTTCTCTCTTCTCCTCTTTCCTTTCCCTCCCTTTCTCCTCTCCTCTCTCCTCCTCTCTCCTTTCCCTCCCTCTCTCCTCTTCTCTCTCCTCCTCTCTCCTTTCCCTCCCTCTCTCTCTTCTCTCTCCTCCCTTCCCTCTCTCCTTTCTCTCTCCTTTCCTTCCCTCTCTCCTTTCTCTCTCCTCCCTCCCTTCCCTCGCTCCCTTCCCTCCCTCCCTCCTCTTCTCTCTCCTCCTCTCAGGGTTTGGCCCATGTCCAGCATTTGGTGGAAACTCTGAGTGCTGCCTCGCCTTGGCTTCCCTCCCCTGTGTGCGTGCGTGCGTGTGTGTGTGTGTGTGTGTGTTGCCTTGGCTTCCCTCCCCTGTGTGCGTGTGTGCGTGCGTGTGTGTGTTGCCTTGGCTTCCTTCCCCTCTTCTTCAACATTCCTCTGCCTTTATGATTGTTCCCAGCAACCGTGTGTGTCCTGCTTTAATGTAGAGCTACATGATATCTTTGTGACAAAGTTTCCAGCAGAACCTCCCCCAGCTTAACTTTCCCTTTAAGATACCACTTAACCACTTACTCAGTCTTACAGGCTTGATAATATTGGCGTTGGGTGGAAACTAATAAGTAGTGTAAAAAAAATCACAAGGTTCTGTTATGGCTCAAAATGGCCAGAAACAAAGAACGTTCTTCTGAAACTCGTCAGTCTATTCTTGTTCTGAGAAATGAAGGCTATTCAATGCGAGAAATTGTGTACTACTCCCTTCACAGAACAGCGCAAACGGGCTCTAACCAGAATAGAAAGAGATGTGGGAGGCCCCGGTGCACAACTGAGCAAGAGGACAAGTACATTAGAGTGTCTAGTTTGAGAAACAGACGCAACACAAGTGCTCAACTGGCAGCTTCATTAAATAATACCCGCAAAACACTAGTCTCAACGTCAACAGGATCCGGGATGCTGGCCTTCTAGGCAGAGTTGCAACGAAAAAGACATATCTCAGTCTGGCCAATAAAAATAAAATATTAAGATGGGCAAAAGAACACAGACACTGGACAGAGAAACTCTGATTAGAAGGCCAGCATCCCAGAGTCGCCTCTTCACTGTTGACATTGAGACTGGTGTTTTGCGGGTACTATTTAACGAAGCTGCCACTCATCACAAGTTCTATTCTGGTGTTACCATGACAACTCACCCGTTAGTTTGGAGTGTTAGCGATGCAAGGACATTTCTAAGTGACCCCGAACTTTTGAATGGTATTATAAATGTGACACACTCCTAAACTATTAGCTATTAATAAAGATAATTAAAGATAGCAACACACCACATCTGTTTTGAATGGTGAACGTGCTGTTCATGAGTTCCTTTCTCTAACTTCTTATCATACACTTTCCTTTTTACACCTTCTCATTCTCTTTCTCTCCTTCCCTACTCGTCTACCTTCCTCCCTCTTCTCCTTCTCCCTCCCTCTTCCCTCTCTCTCTGTAGGAGGAGAATGAAATCCCAACCAGTGTGTTTGTCAAGGATACTGTTCCTTTCCCCCGTGAAGCTGAGGAGGGGGAGGAGCCCACCGCCGTCATCGACGCCAACCGCTCCACGGAGGAGGGGCTTCACACCATCGACCTATCCTCGGACGAGGACGTAGGGCTGGAGGCGGACCTGGACGAGGTGGGAGATGACGTATACGAGCTGGCCGGAGAGCACACAGACAAATCCCGCACGGATAAGTTTAAACGCTCTAGTCTAAAGAAGGTGAGTGATGGAGAAAACCGGCATTAGGGGTCAAAGTCTATGGGTGAGAGGTTTGGGGTCAAGGTCATGTTCTGTGGCCGTGTGGCGTTTTCAATGCTGACTATTGATGTATTGCAGAGCTTAAGATCAGGGGTCGGAGGTTAGGGGTAAGGGTTAGGAGATTTCCTGCTATGTACTGACTGCATGGTATTGCACAATGTATTGCAGGTGGACAGTCTGAAGAGGGCCTTCTCCAAAGCGAATATAGAGAAGAAGATGAACAAGATTGTGTCACAGGAGAAACGAGAGAAGATGAAGAAGAGCCTGACACCCAACCACCCAAAGAGTTCCTCCTTCAAAGTGTCCCCTCTCACGTTCAGCATCAAGAAGGTCAGTACATACACACACACACACACACACACACACACACACACACACACACACACACACACACACACACACACACACACACACACACACACACACACACAAACATTCACACTGTTGTGGATTCATCTGACATGACTACATCCTGCTGTAACAGAATCGTAAGTCTGAGGGCCAACCTGAAGCTGAAGCAGAGGTGGAGGCCTCATCCCAGACCGGGGTCTCGCCTACTGCCGTGGCCTCCATTGAGATCTCCCCGCTGGCCAGCCCTGATGAGGAGGTCCTCTTCACCGAGGTGCACTCCCAACTGGCTCCAGGGCTGGAGGAGTCCAAGGCTGAGGCTTTGGAGATGGAAGAGGTGGCTGTCAGTGAAGTTCCAGAATCTGACGAAATTCCAGAATCCAACGGTTTTTCTGATTCCAAACCGTTCCTAGAATCCGACGTTCCTGAGGCGGATGTGGATCTGTCGGCTATGACGGAGGGAGTGAGGGAGGAGTACACTCTCTCTGCCACGCTCCCACATGATGCCTTCCACTCTATCTCGCCCTTCGATGAGGAAGACAGGGAGGAGAAAGTGCAGAGGGAGAAAGAGTAGGAGAAGGAAGGAGAGAAAGAGTAGGAGAAGGAAGGAGAGAAAAAGTAGAAGGAAGGAGAGAAAGAGTAGGAGAAGGAAGGAGAGAAGAAAGTGTAGAAAGAGGAGTAGGAGAAGGAAGAGGAGTAGGAGAAGGAAGAGGAGTAGGAGAAGGAGGGGAGACTTGTGGAAGAGGAGGCCCAGCTGTCAAAGTCCCCTAAAACACACACACACAAAATAAATACACCTATACCTATTCCCTAAAATACTTCCCCATTCCCACTCCCACACTCTGCCCATCATCCTCTAAAAAACTCAGACAGATCCTCTGTTCAAAAACACACACACCCACACACACACAATTACAGTTCATGTCTGTGTGTCTTCCTGTATGTCATTGTGTGCAATCTATGTGCTTGCATGTGTGTGTGTGTGTGTGTGTGTGTGTGTGTGTGTGTGTGTGTGTGTGTGTGTGTGTGTGTGTGTGTGTGTGTGTGTGTGTGTGTGTGTGTGTGTGTGTGTGTGTGTGCGTGCTTGTGTGTGTGTGCGTGTGTGTGTGTGTGTGCGTGCGTGCGTGTGTGTGTGTCAGGGGCAGATGTCTGTTTCACATGTGAAAAAGGATGATGAAGTTGTTAAAAAGGTATAATTATCTTCTTATGCTACTGCTTAAAGTTTTAACCTAAACGTATATTTGTGTTTGTAAAATGGTAACTTTGTTTGACCTAATCTTTACAATTCAAGCCAATCAGTACAACACTTGTCATAATACTAGTTACAGATAACGTGATCTAACCAAAGATTTGTGGTATCCATTACTGTCCGTTACAGGTTTGCCTATACAAAACACCGCCATTTATTTTTCAACTAACCTGGTATTGGCGATACTGTCTTCCATCTCGATTCTGGGAAACAGTTATTTTAGAAATGTTTCTATCCAGTGGCAGGTGGTTCTATAAAAAACACTGAAAACTCAGATAGTAAATCCATGTTTCGTACCACGCAAGGAGGATCCTCGCCATCTTAGCTACATCTAGAATTTCCCAGCATCTTTGACAGAACTAGTCATTTCTATGCGAAGCGGCCACGGCCAGACAGTGTGTCACGTTAAAACAAAGCTCTACACACATTGATACATAACATGGATTTACTATCTTTCTGAGGTTCCTCTGCTGTTTGTAGAACCACCTGCCACTGGTCATGGACATTTATAAGATAACTGCTTTCCAGAATTGAGAACAAAGAGAGTATCGCCAATACCAGGTTAATTGAAAAATCTATAGCAGCGTTTTGTATCGGCAAATCTGTAATGGATACCAAAACTCTTTGGTTATATCACATTATCTGGTGTACAATCTGTAGCTATCATCATTTATGATCCTCGAATATCTTAGTACTGTATCATCTCTCAGTGAATGTATAGAAAACATAGAGAGATATAGCATGGCAACAGTTGATAATAAAACATTATAAGGCTTCATACCACAGGGTCGTGGCACCTCCATTGGGGAGGACGGCCTCCTGGTAATGGCTCGAGCAGAATAAGTGGATTAGTATCAAATACATTAATGCCATTCTGTTCACTCCGTTCCAGCCATTACAATGAGTCGTCCTCCCCTCAGCATCCTCCCCTGGTTCATACATAATGTACAACAGGTAATAACGCATTATTGTATATCTGTCGGCTTCAAGTAAAGTGTTAGTGAAGTAGTCTATGTCGTCTTCTCTTAATCCACTGGTGCCAAAGAAACTCCTCTTCAATATATCGTCCAGATTGTTAAAACTGTGATTGTCATGTTTCTTGCTCTTATATAAAAAAAAGAAGCTATCTCCAGAATCCTTGGAATTCTAAATAAAAACATTGAAACTGTCCTCCTCCTCTCTCTTTATTTCCTCCTGTTGGAGATTTGTTGATTTGGATTAGACTAGATTATAGACATACAGATGATAAATTAGACAGCTATTGGTTGTCCTGTTCATTACAG
This sequence comes from Oncorhynchus kisutch, assembly GCF_002021735.2. Classification (NCBI taxonomy): domain Eukaryota; kingdom Metazoa; phylum Chordata; class Actinopteri; order Salmoniformes; family Salmonidae; genus Oncorhynchus; species Oncorhynchus kisutch. The sequence goes on along the minus strand of NW_022265555.1, from coordinate 116,622 downwards.
CCACAGTGCGTAATATTTCCAGTAAGTTCAAGTAAAATACACACCTTGAATTTGAGCCACATGATCGAGTGCTATTTGCATGTGAAAATGTGCTCCAGGCTCAAGGCCTAGCTTCCACTCTGATGGTGTGATGGAACATTTTATGTTTGTGCTTTTCTAATAACCAATTTCTGTGTTCGGTTTGTGCTTTTCTAGTAAGCAGTTTATGTGTTCATGCAAGTGACTGAATCCTCATTATCAGTATCTGCAATTTGGCAGTACGCCCTGAACCTTGTTTTGAGAACAAAATAATATCTCAGTTTCAAGGTTTCAGCTTGGAGAGAAGAAGCCTCATGAGGTATTGGTCTGTCACATACATGAACCAAATGTTAATGATTAATTAATTATGATTGATAAGCAAAGTCATGCCTATGTAATGTGTCTGTAAGCAGAATACTATAAGAGCTCTAACGGGACGGCCCCGAAAGAGCTCCTGACAGACGTGCACTATGGTGCATCAAGTTTGTTGGAACCTCTCCAGTTAACTGTTAATAAACAATGTTTCATTTAAGATTGACTTTGGGTGTCCCTGTGTAGAATTGCCACGACAATGGCATGCATGCACGCATCTCAACAAACTGTAACAGGCTATCGTAACCTGTCCAGTAGATAGCCAAATGTTGGCCTATTCAAAGCTCTGTATCAAGGCACAAGGCGAGACCCAAACGCAGACACAGGAGACAGGTGGTTGGAGTCTTACAATGTGTATTAAACCAAAGGGTTAGGCAAGAGAATGGTCGTGGACAGGCAAAAAGGTCAAAACCAGATCAGAATCCAGAAGGTACAGAATGGCAGACAGGCTCATGGTCAGGCAGGCGGGTACAAAGTCCAGAAACAGGCAAGGGTCAAAACCGGGAGGACTAGAAAAAGGAGAATGCAAAAAGCAGGAGAAGGGAAAAACGCTGGTGACTTGGAAACATACAAGACGAACTGGCACAGAGATACAGGAAACACAGGGATAAATACACTGGCGAAAACAAGCGACACCTGGAGGGGGTGGAGACAATCGCAGGAACATGTGAAACAGATCAGGGTGTGACACTCTGAGCATCAGACCTGGTCAAATTAGGTTAAACTCAAACGTATTGAAGCAATTTCGAGGGGTAGCCCCACCGGGAATTGAAACACGAGTCCAGTCGACTGTCAAGACAACACCTTAACTGTTATGCCATAGGGTCCAAACCGCTTGAAGGGGTTGCTAGGTGTTGGAGTAAGGTCGCTAGGCTTCTCTATACCAAGTCTCTCCCATATACCGGTGTCAATGTGGGCTTCACAGGCATCATCCCACTTCTGACACCAGTGTAACAATTTCAGGGGTAGCACAGACCAGGACTCAAACCCAGGTACAGCGAATGTGAAGACAACACCTTAACCATTACACGAAGACGTACGAACCTCTTGACGAGGTCGCTAGGTGCTGGGCAGTAGCGGTTTGTGAGTAAAATCACTGGGGAAGCCAAGCCAGGAAAAAAAGCCACATCTGTCCAGTGGAGTCCACAAAGCATATTGTGTAACAAACAGTTACTGATTTCTCGAACTCTGTGTGTGTGTGTGTGTGTGTGTGTGTGTGTGTGTGTGTGTGTGTGTGTGTGTGTGTGTGTGTGTGTGTGTGTGTGTGTGTGTGTGTGTGTGTGTGTGTGTGTGTGTGTGTGTGTGTGTGTGTGTGTGTGTGCGTGTGTGCGTGTGTGCGTGTGTGCGTGTGTGTGTGTGTGTGTGTGTGTGTGTGTGTGTGTAAAAAACATGTTGACTCATCCTACTTTTAAAGAAACACCAATGCCGTCCTCCTCTCTTCCATGTTGTCGAAATGTTTTTTGACTCTGTCATTCAGTACACAATTGTAGTTTTTGTTGTCCAAGACTACCTGGCTAAAATGCTAGCTTGCTAGCCTAACTTCCATTCATAGGCAACAATTAGCCAGCTAGTTAACATTAGCCTACTACAGCTAGGTACGTACTAAACTTCCATTCTCTCAGGCCAGAGGCACAATGTATGAATTTATTGTTGGATCAGAATCGCCGTTATAATCATTGGGCTGTACGGAGAAATTAATAAAACTATGTGTCCTAATCCCTATCTCGATTCATGGATAATCTACAAAAGGGCCTATTTTAGCTAGCTAGCTAGCCACTGGAGGACAACAAAACAACGAGATGCAACAATTACATTTTTTTGCAGTCAAAGACATTTGGCTTGATGTGATGTGATTGGTGTGAAGCCAAATCCTAACTGGCTTCCCTTGACACGTTTTTTTGGTGAGCCAGGACCATTCACAGTTGAGGCCAAATGCTTGCTGGCTTCACTTACATTCAATGCTACAGGCGGCAACAATATCCTACTATTTTTGACCAGACAGCATCAGATATATGGGCTAGACATATAGAGACACTGTTTTCGTCACTCTGATGTTTTCTCCAGTGAAATACATTCAGCCTCTTGCGAACTGAAGGAAAATTATGAAAGACAGAAAGACAAAATACACATTATTTTTTAAGGGGTTTTTCTTGGAACATTTTTGGGGAAGCCTGGCTTCTATTGGCATCCATTAATACACGCCACTGGTGCTGGGTTAAGGTCGCTACAGTATTTTGGTATTTTTGGAGGTCAATCACGTGATGATGTAGGAGATCAACATGGCTGCACCCTGCTCCTATAGCCTTTCATAGTGTACTCCTAAACAAACTTTACAAACATTGGAGTTGTACATTGAAGAGTGTTTCAACAGCACAATGCAAATCTTAAACGTATTTGAGGTCCAATGCATTTGGCTTACAGCAGTTGTCACCAACCTTTTCTGAATCAAAAAGCCAAGATCTACCGCTCAGTTTTGTAAACATTTTTTTACATTGACCTGATAATGTTGTGTATGAATGGGGTTTGTGCAGTAGCCCTAATATACTGAATAGAAATATAAACGCAACATGCAACAATTTCAACCATTTTACTGAGTTACAGTTCATATAAGGAAATCAGTCAATTGAAATGTGCTCCCTAGTGGTGCAGTGGTCTAAAGCACTGCATGTCAGTGCTTGAGGTGTCACTACAGACACCCTGGGTCAAATCCAAGCTGTTTCACAACTGGTTGTGTTTGGGAGTGCCATAGGGCAGTGCACAATTCACCTGGGTTTGGCCATCATTGTAAATAAGAATTTGTTCTTAACTGACTTGCCTAGGTTAAGAAAGGTTACATTTAAAAATTAACTAATCATGCTGTGTCATCAACTTCTTGATATGCCACACCTGTAAAGTGGATGGATTATCTTGACAAAGGAGAAATGCTCACTAACAGAGCTGTAAACAAAAGCGAAATAATATTTTTGTACATATGGAAAATATCAGGGATCTTTTATTTCAGCTCATGAAACATCGGACCATTATCACAGCATATTGGCTATATGCCTGGCTGGCTAATATTGTTATTCTCAGATCATATTATATTTACAACTCAGCCTTTGATAACAAAATAGATCAGACGGTGTAGCACTTGTGAGGCACAGCTAAACATAAATAACGTGCAAATAATTTGCTTTTTATTTGACTGGACTGATGGGACCTGCATCTGTCATGGTGCTTTCAAGACAACTCGGGATTCTGAAAAAAAGAGGTAAAATGATGACGTCATCTTCAGGTTGGAAAGTCGGAGCTCTACAAAATGCTGGATGATTGCATGACCGTTCAGAGCGATTTTTCTTGGTACAATCAAAGATTGACCACCATTCGTCGTTTCAAATGGGAACAAATGAGTCATAGTGGGCAGAACAAGCAAGGAGACGGGCAGAGCCAAGCACGACCTAGCGAGATCCTATTGGCGCGTGTAGCATACATTTGCATATTTACGTAAGGGAACCAAATTCGCCTTTGCACTCCTTTTAAACAATGCCATTTTTTTCTCAACTTTAGCAAAGGGTAAAGTCTACAGATTATAGTTTTGGGAACAGAACACTGTATTGAGATCAAATGTTTCATCGATGAGAAAACTTGCAGAATGTCGGCCAAAATCCATCTCGTTCCAGCTTCTCCCGCTGCCGGACACTAGCTTCCTACTCACTACCATATTTGGTGGAAACGCCAACCGGATGCTTCACATTTATACATCCGATGAAATATCTGTATAATTGTTCTATCAGTGGCTAAACACAAACTGCAGTCTAATGAACGGGTTTCCTCCGCCGTCGTAAAGAGAAGAAGAAAACGGTCTGCTCTCGACCAAACGTCAGATGACAGGCGAATCTAAACAATAACAAATACACACCTTATGCCAGGGTTATAATTTACGGGGTGAAGGATGGCATTTATAACGGCAAACTGGAATCCGCTCGGGGAAGCGTTTTACAGGTAAATAGATTTTAGCTAGCTTGTTGTGTTAGCTTGCTCACATGACCAGAATCTTTGCAAAATGCTAACGTTAGCTAGCTAGATACCAAGAAATGACAACTCTGTCAGGCTGGCACTAAAGCCATCTTCCTTCCTTGCTACTTGCCGTAAATGCTTTGCTCAGTAAAAACAAAGTAACATTCAATATTATTAGCTAGCTAGCCATCTAGCATATCATATGACAACTGTCATTAATATTGTGTGTGTGTGTGTGTGTGTGTGTGTGTGTGTGTGTGTGTGTGTGTGTGTGTGTGTGTGTCTACAGGAAGATCGAGCTGTATGAGATGGGATGGAGCTTGAGAGATGGGCTCAAGGAATGTCTGGTGGCAGCAGCCCCATACGGGGGACCGATCGGTGAGTACACACACACACACTGATATGATGGAGCAGAGAGAATCACTTGCACAATTTGAAGAAACTCACATTGTTGCAAAATATTTATAATCTACAACGTGTATTCTAACCACATAGCTAATTAAAGAAGCATGTTTCTCACTCTATCCCTCCCTCCATCTATCTCTCTCAGCTCTTCTAAGGCAGCCACAGAGGCCTTCCTCCAGTGCACGGCCCCAGCTGGAGATCTATTCCTCCTCAGGCGCGAACATGGCCAGCTTCCCGGTACACACACACACACACACTCATACACACACACACTCATACGCACACTTATTCACTCTTTCTCTGTCTGTCACTCTCCTCCATCCCTCTTGTTTCTCCAGTGGAAGAGTGGCCCAGTGAGACAGCTGGGTTGGACAGTGTGTGATGACCTGCTGTGTATCCAGGAGGATGGCACTGTCCTCATCTATGACCTGTTTGGTGCCTTCAAAAGACACTTCAGCATGGGCAATGTGAGCACACATAACACAAATAAACATGATAAAAACATGATCATCTACCTGACGTGTGTTTGTGTCTTTGACAGGAGGTGGTTCAAAACCAGGTGCTGGAAGCCAAGGTGTTCCACTCACCCTATGGAACTGGTGTCGCCATAGTAACGGGAGCCTCACGCTTCACCCTGGCCACGAACATTGACGACCTGAAGCTGAGGAGACTCCCGGAAGTCCCAGGTGTGTGTACATGTGTGTATGTGCAATCCTGTCAGTCCTCAATTCCAAATGAATGGAGACATTTGTCACTTTTTAATTGATTAATTGGTGTGTTGTTCCTCCAGGCCTCCAGGGGGCACCTTCCTGCTGGGCAGTGCTCACTCAGGACAGACAGACCAAAGTGCTGCTGGCCAACAGAGCTGACCTCTACATACTGGACAACACATCCTGCACCCCTGTGGTGAGACAAACACACACAACTTATTCATGACTGTGTCTAATCATCCTTGCTCTCTCACCTCTAACCGTGTGTGTGTGTGTGTTCCAGACCCCTCCCGGCCTCTCTCTACAGTCCTGTAGCATCGTGAACATGGCTGTGTCATTCAGCTATAAGTACCTGGCTCTGTTCACAGACTCTGGACACCTGTGGATGGGCTCAGCCAACCTCAAGGTAACATGGATTACTATCCCTCATACTGTATGGCTCCATGATGTGGCTTGCTATTATCCATGTATTATCTACTGTCTATACACACCAGTGGTCCTCAACCCATCCAGGCATTCCCAGTCTTATCACAGCTTCTAGGTTGCCAGGCAGCCGTAGAGTGTAAATAGCTCTGGTGTGGAGTGCTGACCATTTTGGGCCAGGAGTTTTTTCCTGGTCAAGTTCTATAGTCAGTAGAAGCCACAGCCCTGTATATCAGACATGTCTAATGTAGCTGTGTATTATGGCAGTCAGCTACTGACTGTTGTTTGTTCCCCAGGACAAGCTGAGTGAGGTGGACACCAAGGTGAGGACCCCACCTAAACAGATGGTCTGGTGCAGAAGGCCAAAGAGCCAGCAGCCCTCTGTGGTCATCATGTGGGACAGGCTCCTACTGGTGGCCGGAGAGTGTACAGACACCATCCAGTATCCTTCAGCTCACAGCAGTTATGCAAGTTAGCTCAGCTAGCTTGTTCCTGTTTGCTCAGCTAGCTTGTTCCTGTTTGCTCAGCTAGCTTGTTCCTGTTTGCTCAGCTAGCTTGTTCCTGTTTGCTCAGCTAGCTTGTTCCTGTTTGCTCAGCTAGCTTGTTCCTGTTTGCTCAGCTAGCTTGTTCCTGTTAGCTCAGCTAGCTTGTTCCTGTTAGCTCAGCTAGCTTGCTCCTGTTAGCTCAGCTAGCTTGTTCCTGTTAGCTCAGCTAGCTTGCTCCTGTTAGCTCAGCTAGCTTGTTCCTGTTAGCTCAGCTAGCTTGCTCCTGTTAGCTCAGCTAGCTTGCTCCTGTTAGCTCAGCTAGCTTGTTCCTGTTAGCTCAGCTAGCTTGTTCCTGTTAGCTCAGCTAGCTTGTTCCTGTTAGCTCAGCTAGCTTGTTCCTGTTAGCTCAGCTAGCTTGCTCCTGTTAGCTCAGCTAGCTTGCTCCTGTTAGCTCAGCTAGCTTGCTCCTGTTAGCTCAGCTAGCTTGCTCCTGTTAGCTCAGCTAGCTTGCTCCTGTTGGTTTGTTACTGTTAAAGGTACAATTAGCAATATGACATTAAATGTACAGTTAGCAATTCTGCTCACATATCAACACAAGCATAATACAAATCTGCCACTGATCCAAATGTGTGCCCTCTCATGGAGCCTTAACCAGTGTTTAGATACACTCTGGATGAGGAGAGTGTGTGTGTAGCAGAGCTGGATGGAGTGAGGATCGTAGGAGGGTCCAGGCATGAGCTGCTGCAGGAGGTGCCCTCGGCCTGCCAGGACATCTTTAAAATCGCCTCCATGGCTCCTGGAGCTTTACTACTGGAGGCACACAAGGAGTACGAGGTACGTGTCTGTGTCTGGGAGGTCTGTGTCTGGGAGGTCTGTGTCTGGGAGGTCTGTGTCTGGGAGGTACGTGTCTGTGTCTGGGAGGTACGTGTCTGGGAGGTCTGTGTCTGGGAAGTCTGTCTGGGAGGTACGTGTCTGTCTCTGGGAAGTCTGTGTCTGGGAAGTCTGTCTGGGAGGTACGTGTCTGTCTGGCCCTGTGACTGTAACAGCTTTTCACTTTACTGGATACATGTATTGGAGGAGATGGTTTTGTGTGTGTGTGTGTGTGTGTGTGTGTGTAGAAGTCCAGTCAGAAGGCAGATGAGTACCTGAGAGAGATAAAGGAACAGAGTGTATTGGGGGAAGCGGTGAGACAGTGTGTGGAGGCTGCTGGGTATGAACATGAACCAGAGACCCAGAAAACACTGCTCAGGGTAAGACGCACACGATCTCTCTCTACCTCTACTTTGCTCTCTTTCTCTCTCCCTATGTCTTCTTCTCTCTCTTTCTCATCTATTCCTGCATGTTAAGTTGAAGATCAAAATGTGTCAGTCCACAGATATATTCATGTTTTTCTCCCCCACTCTATTCCTCTCTCCCTCCCTCCCTCTCTCCCTCTCTCCCTCCCTCTCACCCTCCCTCTCACCCTCTCTCCCTCCCTCTAGGCTGCGTCCTTTGGGAAGTGTTTTCTCAGTAACTACCCACCAGAGCCGTTTGTCAGTATGTGTCGAGACCTGAAAGTTCTCAACTCTGTCCGGGAGTACACTGTGGGGATCCCCCTCACACACACACAGTACAAACAGATGACTGTTCAGGTCCTCATTGACAGGTAACACCCCAGGTGTGTGGGTGTGTGTTTACACGGTGTGTGTGTGTGTGTGTGTTTTACTCTGTACACGCATGTTAAACAGGTTGGTGTACCGTAAGCTGTATCCCCTGGCCATTGAGATCTGTCGCTATCTGAAGACACCAGAGTACCAGGGTGTCAGCAGAGTTCTCAAACACTGGGCCTGCTGCAAGGTGAGGCGGAGGGGGTCATTTTACTGCATGTATGTTCTTAACATGTTCTAACAGGTACAGTGCTGTGAAAAACAATTTGCCCCCATTAAAATGTTCTCTACTTTTGCATATTTTTAATACTGAATCTTATCAGATCTTCAACCAAAACCTAATATTAGACAAAGGGAACCTGAGTTCACAAATAACACAATGACATTGTTCATAAACAAAGTTGCGTAACACCCAATGCCCCTGTGTGAAAAAGTACTTGCCCCCTTACACTCAATAACTGGTTGTGCCACCTTTAGCTGCAATGACTCCAACCAAACACTTCCTGTAGTTGTTGATATATCTCTCACATCGCTGTGGAGGAATTTTGTCCCACTCTTCCATACAGAACTGCTGTAACTCAGTGACATTTGTGGGTTTTTAAGCATTAACTGCTTGTTTCAAGTCCTGCCACAACATCTCAGTTGAGATTAGGTCTGGACTTTGACCAAAAAGTTATACTTTTGACTCATCTGTCCATAGAACATTCTTCCAAGAGTCTTGATGATCATCCAGGTGCTTTTTTGTCAAACTTGAGTCAACTTTTTGGATGACATGGGTCCCATTATGTCTGGTGAAAACCAAACACTGCATTTCACAGTAAGAACCTTCATGCGTGGTGGTGGTAGTGGGATGGTTTGGGGATGCTTTGCTGCCCCCGGACCTGGACGACTTGCTTTAATAGAAGGAATCATGTATTCTGCTCTGTATCAGAGAATGTCAGGCCATCCGTCTGTTAGCTGAAGCTGAAGCACAGCTTCGGGTTCCTTTTATCTAATATTAGGTTTTGGTTGAAGGTCTGATGACATTCAGTATCAAAAATAGAGAAACTCAGAAAAGGGGGCAGATAGTTATTCCCGAGACTGTATCTCTTGAGATTGAAATAAAACGTGTGTCTGTCTGTCTCAGGTCCAGCAGAAAGAAGAGCCTGATGAGTCCATAGCACATGCTGTCAGTGTGAAGCTGGGCGAGGCAGCAGGAATCTCCTACTCTGAGATCGCTGCCAGAGCATATGAGTGTGGCAGGACGGAACTGGCCATCAAGGTACCACACACACACCAGTAGGCCTGAACTGACTATCAAGGGACAGCCCCACCCTAGCCTCACGTGCTTCCAACACAGGAGAGAGTGATTAAAGAGGCAATCCAAAAGACATCATTTGGATGGATTGAACATGTTCACAGAGGTGTATCATTGGGAATGTTACCTTGACAATACTCTTCCCCTCTCCTCTCTTTCCCTCTCCCACCACCCTCTCTCTCCCTCTCCCACCACCCTGTCTCCTCTTTCCCTCTCCCACCACCCTGTCACCACCCTGTCTCCTCTCTCTCCCTCTGTCACCACCCTGTCTCCTCTCTATCCCTCTGCCTCATCCCTCTCTCCTTCCAATTATTTTTGCCTCTCTCTGGGTCTAGTTGTTGGAGTTTGAGCCTCGTTCTGGGGAGCAGGTCCCCCTTCTACTGAAGATGAAGAGGAGTCAACTGGCCCTGAGTAAAGCTATAGAGAGTGGAGACACAGACCTGGTTTACACGGTGGTGACATACCTGAAGAACGAGATGAACAGAGGAGACTTCTTCATGACGCTCAGAAACCAACCGGTAGCGCTGAGCCTCTACCGGCAGGTATAGTCACAGACACACACACAACTCAAGACTCTACACACAGTTACAAACGCACACAATGTGGTTTAATCTGTGTGTGTGTTAGTTCTGTAAGCACCAGGAACAGGACACACTGAAGGATCTGTTCAACCAAGACGATGACCATCAGGAGCTGGGTAACTTCTACGTCAAGGCCAGTTACAAGGAGAAGAAGCTGGAGGCTCGCCTGTCTCTGCTGCAGAGTGCTGTGGACGAGTACAACAAGGCCAAGAACGAGTTTGCAGCCAAGGTGAGACCCAGACAGTTTTAAGTGCAGATTTGATCTCACCAGGCTCTGAACAGCATTAGCACTTTCGACCAAAAATGAACATGTAAATTAGATCATGACAATGTTCTCAAAATGTTGTCTCATTATTATAGTGCTCTCTGTCTGTCTGTCTCTCTCTGTCTGTCTCTCGCTCTCTCACTCTCTCTGTCTCTATCTGTCACTCTCTCTCTGTCTCTCTCTCCCCCCCCCCCCCCCCCCCGCCTGCCCCAGGCGACAGAGGAGGAGATGAAGCTGCTACGTTTCCAGAGGCGCCTGGATGAGGAGATGGGAGAGGCTCTGCTGGGCCTGTCTCTCCAGGAGACTCTGCATGCCCTCCTCACCTCCAACTTCCACAAGCAGGCTGAGCAGCTCTACAGGGACTTCAGGGTGCCAGACAAAAGGTAAGGGTGTTATGCTGCTTTCAAGACACCTGGGAACTCTGGGGGGGGGAACAAGGTCAAATCATAACGTCAGTGATCTTCAGGTCGGAATGTTTGAGTTCTACAAAGTTTCTGACTTGGAATTGTGAGTTGGATGACCGTTCAAAATGGTTCAGAGCTTGTTTCCCCCCTGAGTTCCCAGTTGTCTTGAATGCTCGGAAGTGATAGAGTTCCCAGTTGTGAATTCCCAGTTGTTTTGAACGCTGCATAACGTCACTGTGTTGTCGCATATTGAACACGTCACTGTGTAGTACCTTATCGATGACGTCACTGTGTAGTACCTTATCGATGACGTCACTGTGTAGTACCTTACCGATGACGTCACTGTGTAGTACCTTACCGATGACGTCACTGTGTAGTACCTTATCGATGACGTCACTGTGTAGTACCTTATAGATGACGTCACTGTGTAGTCCATTCTTGATTTAATTTTATTAGGATCCCATACTGAGGTCCGACACAACGAAAAATACATTACTGGCAGCTTCATTAAATAGTATCCACAAAACACCAGTCTCAACGTCAACACTGAAGAGGCGACTCCGGGATGCTGGCCTTCTAGGCAGAGTTCCTCTGTCCAGTGTCTGTGTTCTTTTGCCCATCTTAATCTTTTATTTTGATTGGCCAGTCTGAGATATGGCTTTTTCTTTGCAACGCTGCCTAGAAGTCCAGCATCCTAGAGTCGCATCTATTTAATGAAGCTTCCAGTTGAGAACTTGTGAGGCGTCTGTTTCTCAAACTAGACACTCTAATGTACTTGTCCTCTTGCTCAGTTGTGTCACCGGGGCCTCCCACATCTCTTTCTATTCTGGTTAGAGCCAGTTTGTGGTGTTCTGTGAAGGGAGTAGTACACAGCATTGTACGAGACCTTCAGTTTCTTGGCAATTTCTCGCATTGAATAGCCTTCATTTCTCAGAACAAGAATAGACTGAGTTTCAGAAGAACGTTCTTTGTTTCTGGCCATTTTGAGCCTGTAATCGAACCCACAAATGCTGATGCTCCAGATACTCAATTAGTCTAAAGAAGGCCAGTTTTATTGCTTCTTTAATCACCACAACAGTTTTCAGCTGTGCTAACATAATTGAAAAAGGGTTTTCTAATGATCAATTAGCCTTTTTAAAATAATACACTTGGATTAGCTAACAGAATGTGCCATTGGAACACAGGAGTGATGGTTGCTGATAATGGGCCTCTGTAGGTCTATGTAGATATTCCATAAATTCTGCCGTTTCCAGCTACAATAGTCATTTACAACATTAACAATGTCTACACTTTCTGATCAATTTGATGTTATTTTAATGGACAAAAAAATGTATTTTCTTTAAAAAACAAGAACATTTCTAAGTGACCCCAAACTTTTGAACGGTAGTGTACATTTGAAAACATTAACATGTAGTCTGTGTGTGTATCTATCAGTTACACATGTCAGTACATACACACAACAGGTAGGTCACATTGGGGAGAGGCGTTGTGCCATGAGCTGTTGATTTACTTGGTTAAAAATAAAAAAAACAGGTTTGCTGTTCATTTGCGTTTTATATGAGATGGGAGTTTCATGCAATCATGGCTCTATATAATACTGTACGCTTCCTTGAATTTGTTCTGGACCTGCGGACTGTGAAAAGACCCCTGGTGGCATGTCTGGTGGTGTAAGAGCGTGTCAGAGCTGTGTGTAAAACCAGAGAGCGATGAGACAACACTATAATAATGAGACAACACTTTAAGAACATTGTCATGGTCTAATTTGACATAACTTCTTTTTTTTTTAACAACTATGCAGTCAGTCTCTCCTCAACTCTTATCCAAGAGAGACTGGCATGGATGTTATTTAGCCCTCTCATTACAATGAAAAGCAAGACGTGCAGCTTAGCTAGGTCTTTCTTGTAGCACCTGGCCATATGACTGGACAATAATCAAGATGAGATAAAACGACACATTGTCGTCACTGTATAATCCCTTCTCGATGACGTCACTGTAGAGTCCTTTATTGATGATGTCACTGTGGTCAGGTACTGGTGGCTGAAGCTGACCGCTCTGGCAGAGAAGGATGATTGGGAAGAGATGGAGAAATTTGCCAAGAGCAAGAAGTCCCCCATCGGCTATCTAGTATGTTGTTTATATAACCTTTATACAATGTTATTCATCCAATAGGCTACTTGACCAGTCATTTTTATAACCTTTATACAACTTTAGTTACGTAACTAACCTCTCTCTTTCTCTCTTAGCCCTTTGTGGAGGTGTGTGTGAAACAACACAATAAGTACGAGGCCAAAAAGTATGTTTCCAAGGTGACCCCAGAGCAAAAGGTCAAAGCCCACCTGGCCATAGGGTGAGTTTGTTTGTGTGTGTGCGTGCGTGCGTGTCAGTGTGCAGAAGCTAAACTCCTCTCTCTCTTTATCCTTCTCTCTCCTTGTCAGTGATCTGGAGGGGGCAGCCGAGGCAGCTATAGAGAGGAGGAGTGAAGGAGAGATCAGCACTGTCCTGTCCCGCTGTTCTCCCACCACAGACCGAGCCCTGCTTGAGAGACTCAACCGAGCCAGATCCACTGCTGCCAAAAAGTGACCTCCCTGAAATCCTATTCAAACCACAAAATATCTCACTGACAAAAAAGTGAGCCCTATCAAAAACGCACTAAGAACTGTTGCTGTTGAAAAGTGACCCATCAACCACCATTCACCTCAGCTCCAGCCTATGTCCTGCTTCAACTACGTTTGGAGGGGAAGGAGTGATTTGGGAAAGAAAGACATTCCAACACACACACACACACACAGCTTAGACAAGCTGATATCAACAGCACTCCCATACTATACCAATCATGAAAGAAATGTGCCTCTCGACTGTCTGTATTAGCCAAGAGATGCAGTGAGATCATCTCAATTCGCAATGAATTGCATTCATATTGTATATCCTGTGTTTTCAAATCTGTTCAAATTAAGGAAGTGAGAGAAGTAGGGACACCACTTTTGACTATTGAGAAGCACAGATTGCTCCCATTTACTGTTTGCGGTAAGCTGCTTGTGTTACTGACTCTCCTCTCCAGATCATGTGATTGTCATATTAATGAAACCATGTTGGTGTTGTTCACACACAGCAGTCCATTGTCTCATGTTGTATCATTGAATAAATGCATTCCTTTGTAAAGGGGCTACATAAGGATAGAGGAACACGTACTCAGGAATGGGATCGGTGTCCTATAGGGAACATTATGGGAACTAGGCCGCTGGAGAAAACAAGAAACTCAATTTACTGTTGCTTTCTGTAACAATCAACAGGGCATATTGTATGTAGGCTATTGTGTAAAAGCATCAGGTCAGAAATGGTGCATAAAAGTGGATAGACGACATTCAACAGCTATACCGTAACTACAGGCCTACTGTGTGTGTGTGTGTGTGTTGGGGGGGGGGTTCATGTCAAATGTTACAGTATAAATTGGAATTTATGGTCCGAATTTACGACACTTCTTTTTGCTGACGGAATACGTTTTCAGTTGAGAAAGAGGTGCCGCTGGGGGAGCGAGACTACCCCTGTCACATGGTCTGTTTATTTGTCTTTGACTGTCTGTGAGCGGCGAGACACTTGCTGTCACGTGATTCAGAAACTCTTCAGGCGACTTCGGCGTGTAAAACAGGTAATTTATCCGTGTCTGTACGATGTGTTGTTTTCTGAGAAATCATAAACAAAGTTGCAAGTTATAGTATCCTAGCCAACTGTTGGCTAAAAGTCTAAACAAATCGGTGTAGTGCAGTCATTTATATGGGGGTTACTTATAGAAATGAGAGTGAGTGATTTAGAAGTTCACTCGCTGCCTAAGAGATAATTCAACAGCTGTGCAGGCTACGGTGTATAACTCGCAAGAGTACCCTGTTCAAAGGCACATTTTTTGTCTTGCCCATTCACTCTCTCTCTGGCACAAATACACAGTCCGTGTCTCAAGGCTTAAAAATCATTATTTAACCTTTCTCCTCCCCTTCATCTACACTGATTTGAAGTGAATTTAACAAGTGATCATAACTTTCACCTGGTCAGTCTATGTCACGGAAAGAGCAGGTGTTCTTAATGTTTTGTACATTATTGTATATTAAGAGTAACTATCTTGGGGGGGGGGGGTGACGTTTTATGGGAAACCAGATGTTTTAGACTTCAATTTGACTGCTTGTTGCAAAAGTGATCTATTTTTAGTGGTAAAAGAGTCTAAAAGACCTGCACCTCCCCCAGCCATCCCTGGGTACTCCTCTCAGTGTCTTGTTTTGCGCGCTTCGTACAAAATAATAACATGCAGGATATTTCTTAACGCAGCTCTTTATTAACTAGCTATAACTGGCATGTTCACGTGTCTCCAACCATAATCAACCGAAGATGACCTCACCACCTGTGTGGTCTTAACCAATCATAGCGCAGTATGATACGGCGGTAAAATGCATACAATTACAATTCAGTATGTTTACACTACGAATATTACACTCAGATTTTTGGGGTGCATGATGCCCCTTGGCTACTGTGTGTGTGTGTGTGTGTGTGTGTGTGTGTGTGTGTGTGTGTGTGTGTGTGTGTGTGTGTGTGTGTGTGTGTGTGTGTGTGTGTCAAATTGCTTTAGTCATGTCTGTGAAGGTGGCGTGTGTGGTGAAAGAGAGGTGTGAGATCGGAGAAGGGCCGGTGTGGGAGGAGAAAGAAGGAACTCTGCTCTTTGTGGACATATCAGGACAGAAGATCCACCGCTGGAACCCAGCAACCAATCAGAAAGAGACAGTGGCCACAGGTAAACCAATCAGAAAGGCAGCTGTGACCCTGGGTGAACATGTCATAACCTCTAACTAAGGTTCAGTAAAGATCTTTTTCTTGAACTTCTATTTTGTAGATCCAGTTTGTTCTTCATCCGGGTTGTTTGGGCTCTGATGTAGCAACAGCACACCTTCTACTGCTGTCATGTTCTGTATTTTTATTTTTACAACCCTCCCTGTTTCCAACTCCTCCCGTCCCTCTCCCTGCTCCCCTCCTCACCTTTTCCCTCTCTTCTCTTCCTCCAACCCACACTCCTCCCTGTTTCCAACTCCCCCCGTCCCTCTCCCTGCTCCCCTCCTCACCTTTTCCCTCTCTTCTCTTCCTCCAATCCCCACTCCTCCCTGTTTCCAACTCCCCCCGTCCCTCTCCCTGCTCCCCTCCTCACCTTTTCCCTCTCCCTGCTCCCCTCCTCACCTTTTCCCTCTCTTCTCTTCCTCCAACCCACACTCCTCCCTGTTTCCAACTCCTCCCGTCCCTCTCCCTGCTCCCCTCCTCACCTTTTCCCTCTCTTCTCTTCCTCCAACCCACACTCCTCCCTGTTTCCAACTCCTCCCGTCCCTCTCCCTGCTCCCCTCCTCACCTTTTCCCTCTCTTCTCTTCCTCCAACCCACACTCCTCCCTGTTTCCAACTCCTCCCGTCCCTCTCCCTGCTCCCCTCCTCACCTTTTCCCTCTCTTCTCTTCCTCCAATCCACACTACTCCCTGTTTCCAACTCCTCCCGTCCCTCTCCCTGCTCCCCTCCTCACCTTTTCCCTCTCTTCTCTTCCTCCAATCCACACTCCTCCCTGTTTCCAACTCCTCCCGTCCCTCTCCCTGCTCCCCTCCTCACCTTTTCCCTCTCTTCTCTTCCTCCAATCCACACTCCTCCCTGTTTCCAACTCCTCCCGTCCCTCTCCCTGCTCCCCTCCTCACCTTTTCCCTCTCTTCTCTTCCTCCAATCCCCACTCCTCCCTGTTTCCAACTCCCCCCGTCCCTCTCCCTGCTCCCCTCCTCACCTTTTCCCTCTCTTCTCTTCCTCCAATCCCCACTCCTCCCTGTTTCCAACTCCTCCCGTCCCTCTCCCTGCTCCCCTCCTCACCTTTTCCCTCTCTTCTCTTCCTCCAATCCCCACTCCTCCCTGTTTCCAACTCCTCCCGTCCCTCTCCCTGCTCCCCTCCTCACCTTTTCCCTCTCTTCTCTTCCTCCAATCCACACTCCTCCCTGTTTCCAACTCCCCCCGTCCCTCTCCCTGCTCCCCTCCTCACCTTTTCCCTCTCTTCTCTTCCTCCAATCCCCACTCCTCCCTGTTTCCAACTCCTCCCGTCCCTCTCCCTGCTCCCCTCCTCACCTTTTCCCTCTCTTCTCTTCCTCCAATCCCCACTCCTCCCTGTTTCCAACTCCCCCCGTCCCTCTCCCTGCTCCCTCTCCTCACCTTTTCCCTCTCTTCTCTTCCTCCAATCCCCACTCCTCCCTGTTTCCAACTCCTCCCGCCCCTCTCCCTGCTCCCCTCCTCACCTTTTCCCTCTCTTCTCTTCCTCCAACCCACACTCCTCCCTGTTTCCAACTCCTCCCGTCCCTCTCCCTGCTCCTCTCCTCACCTTTTCCATCTCTTCTCTTCCTCCAATCCACACTCCTCCCTGTTTCCAACTCCTCCCGTCCCTCTCCCTGCTCCCCTCCTCACCTTTTCCCTCTCTTCTCTTCCTCCAATCCACACTCCTCCCTGTTTCCAACTCCCCCCGTCCCTCTCCCTGCTCCCCTCCTCACCTTTTCCCTCTCTTCTCTTCCTCCAACCCACACTCCTCCCTGTTTCCAACTCCTCCCGTCCCTCTCCCTGCTCCCCTCCTCACCTTTTCCCTCTCTTCTCTTCCTCCAATCCACACTCCTCCCTGTTTCCAACTCCTCCCTTCCCTCTCCCTGCTCCCCTCCTCACCTTTTCCCTCTCTTCTCTTCCTCCAATCCACACTCCTCCCTGTTTCCAACTCCCCCCGTCCCTCTCCCTGCTCCCTCTCCTCACCTTTTCCCTCTCTTCTCTTCCTCCAATCCCCACTCCTCCCTGTTTCCAACTCCTCCCGCCCTCTCCCTGCTCCCCTCCTCACCTTTTCCCTCTCTTCTCTTCCTCCAACCCACACTCCTCCCTGTTTCCAACTCCTCCCGTCCCTCTCCCTGCTCCCCTCCTCACCTTTTCCATCTCTTCTCTTCCTCCAATCCACACTCCTCCCTGTTTCCAACTCCTCCCGTCCCTCTCCCTGCTCCCCTCCTCACCTTTTCCCTCTCTTCTCTTCCTCCAATCCACACTCCTCCCTGTTTCCAACTCCCCCCTTCCCTCTCCCTGCTCCCCTCCTCACCTTTTCCCTCTCTTCTCTTCCTCCAACCCACACTCCTCCCTGTTTCCAACTCCTCCCGTCCCTCTCCCTGCTCCCCTCCTCACCTTTTCCCTCTCTTCTCTTCCTCCAATCCACACTCCTCCCTGTTTCCAACTCCTCCCGTCCCTCTCCCTGCTCCCCTCCTCACCTTTTCCCTCTCTTCTCTTCCTCCAATCCACACTCCTCCCTGTTTCCAACTCCTCCCGTCCCTCTCCCTGCTCCCCTCCTCACCTTTTCCCTCTCTTCTCTTCCTCCAACCCACACTCCTCCCTGTTTCCAACTCCTCCCGTCCCTCTCCCTGCTCCCCTCCTCACCTTTTCCCTCTCTTCTCTTCCTCCAACCCACACTCCTCCCTGTTTCCAACTCCTCCCGTCCCTCTCCCTGCTCCCCTCCTCACCTTTTCCCTCTCTTCTCTTCCTCCAATCCACACTCCTCCCTGTTTCCAACTCCTCCCGTCCCTCTCCCTGCTCCCCTCCTCACCTTTTCCCTCTCTTCTCTTCCTCCAACCCACACTCCTCCCTGTTTCCAACTCCTCCCGTCCCTCTCCCTGCTCCCCTCCTCACCTTTTCCCTCTCTTCTCTTCCTCCAACCCACACTCCTCCCTGTTTCCAACTCCTCCCGTCCCTCTCCCTGCTCCCCTCCTCACCTTTTCCCTCTCTTCTCTTCCTCCAATCCCCACTCCTCCCTGTTTCCAACTCCTCCCGTCCCTCTCCCTGCTCCCCTCCTCACCTTTTCCCTCTCTTCTCTTCCTCCAATCCACACTCCTCCCTGTTTCCAACTCCCCTCGTCCCTCTCCCTGCTCCCCTCCTCACCTTTTCCCTCTCTTCTCTTCCTCCAATCCACACTCCTCCCTGTTTCCAACTCCCCCCGTCCCTCTCCCTGCTCCCCTCCTCACCTTTTCCCTCTCTTCTCTTCCTCCAATCCACACTCCTCCCTGTTTCCAACTCCCCCGTCCCTCTCCCTGCTCCCCTCCTCACCTTTTCCCTCTCTTCTCTTCCTCCAATCCCCACTCCTCCCTGTTTCCAACTCCCCCCGTCCCTCTTCCTGCTCCCTCTCCTCACCTTTTCCCTCTCTTCTCTTCCTCCAATCCCCACTCCTCCCTGTTTCCAACTCCCCCCGTCCCTCTCCCTGCTCCCTCTCCTCACCTTTTCCCTCTCTTCTCTTCCTCCAATCCCCACTCCTCCCTGTTTCCAACTCCTCCCGTCCCTCTCCCTGCTCCCCTCCTCACCTTTTCCATCTCTTCTCTTCCTCCAATCCACACTCCTCCCTGTTTCCAACTCCTCCCAACCCTCTCCCTGCTCCCCTCCTCACCTTTTCCCTCTCTTCTCTTCCTCCAATCCACACTCCTCCCTGTTTCCAACTCCCCCCGTCCCTCTCCCTGCTCCCCTCCTCACCTTTTCCCTCTCTTCTCTTCCTCCAACCCACACTCCTCCCTGTTTCCAACTCCTCCCGTCCCTCTCCCTGCTCCCCTCCTCACCTTTTCCCTCTCTTCTCTTCCTCCAATCCACACTCCTCCCTGTTTCCAACTCCTCCCGTCCCTCTCCCTGCTCCCCTCCTCACCTTTTCCCTCTCTTCTCTTCCTCCAATCCACACTCCTCCCTGTTTCCAACTCCTCCCGTCCCTCTCCCTGCTCCCCTCCTCACCTTTTCCCTCTCTTCTCTTCCTCCAACCCCCACTCCTCCCTGTTTCCAACTCCCCCGTCCCTCTCCCTGCTCCCCTCCTCACCTTTTCCCTCTCTTCTCTTCCTCCAATCCACACTCCTCCCTGTTTCCAACTCCCCCCGTCCCTCTCCCTGCTCCCCTCCTCACCTTTTCCCTCTCTTCTCTTCCTCCAATCCCCACTCCTCCCTGTTTCCAACTCCTCCCGTCCCTCTCCCTGCTCCCCTCCTCACCTTTTCCCTCTCTTCTCTTCCTCCAACCCACACTCCTCCCTGTTTCCAACTCCTCCCGTCCCTCTCCCTGCTCCCCTCCTCACCTTTTCCCTCTCTTCTCTTCCTCCAACCCACACTCCTCCCTGTTTCCAACTCCTCCCGTCCCTCTCCCTGCTCCCCTCCTCACCTTTTCCCTCTCTTCTCTTCCTCCAACCCACACTCCTCCCTGTTTCCAACTCCTCCCGTCCCTCTCCCTGCTCCCCTCCTCACCTTTTCCCTCTCTTCTCTTCCTCCAACCCACACTCCTCCCTGTTTCCAACTCCTCCCGTCCCTCTCCCTGCTCCCCTCCTCACCTTTTCCCTCTCTTCTCTTCCTCCAACCCACACTCCTCCCTGTTTCCAACTCCTCCCGTCCCTCTCCCTGCTCCCCTCCTCACCTTTTCCCTCTCTTCTCTTCCTCCAACCCACACTCCTCCCTGTTTCCAACTCCTCCCGTCCCTCTCCCTGCTCCCCTCCTCACCTTTTCCCTCTCATCTCTTCCTCCAATCCCCACTCCTCCCTGTTTCCAACTCCTCCCGTCCCTCTCCCTGCTCCCCTCCTCACCTTTTCCCTCTCTTCTCTTCCTCCAATCCACACTCCTCCCTGTTTCCAACTCCCCTCGTCCCTCTCCCTGCTCCCCTCCTCACCTTTTCCCTCTCTTCTCTTCCTCCAATCCACACTCCTCCCTGTTTCCAACTCCCCCCGTCCCTCTCCCTGCTCCCCTCCTCACCTTTTCCCTCTCTTCTCTTCCTCCAATCCACACTCCTCCCTGTTTCCAACTCCCCCCGTCCCTCTCCCTGCTCCCCTCCTCACCTTTTCCCTCTCTTCTCTTCCTCCAATCCCCACTCCTCCCTGTTTCCAACTCCCCCCGTCCCTCTCCCTGCTCCCTCTCCTCACCTTTTCCCTCTCTTCTCTTCCTCCAATCCCCACTCCTCCCTGTTTCCAACTCCTCCCGTCCCTCTCCCTGCTCCCCTCCTCACCTTTTCCCTCTCTTCTCTTCCTCCAACCCACACTCCTCCCTGTTTCCAACTCCTCCCGTCCCTCTCCCTGCTCCCCTCCTCACCTTTTCCCTCTCATCTCTTCCTCCAATCCCCACTCCTCCCTGTTTCCAACTCCTCCCGTCCCTCTCCCTGCTCCCCTCCTCACCAATCCCCACTCCTCCCCCCAGAGAAGTTTGTGGGCTGTGCGGTCCCCCGGCGGTCTGGAGGCTATGTGATCGGAGAGGGACGGAGTTTTGGAGCGCTGGACTGGGAGTCCAAGTCCATCTCCACCATCGCTGTCATCGATGAAGACAAACCCAACAACCGCTTTAATGACGGCAAGGTGGACCCTGCTGGACGCCTCTTTGCAGGTAGAGATTGATAGATCAATTAATTTGACAATCCATTAATCCATCAACCTCTCTTCTACCGCATCTGTTTTGTGTTCCATGTAATGTTCTGTTAACTGTGTTCTGTCAGGTACCATGGCGATAGAGGAACGTCCTACAGTTCTAGAGCTGAAGCAGGGTTCTCTGTTCTCCCTGAACAAGGACCACATTGTAGTCAAACATTTCAATCAGGTGACACAAGGGTGGAAGTGGAATGTTCTCAATGATCGTTTCTAGCATAAATAGTTGTGTTAGTGTGAGATAAACAGTACCAAAGACTAATCCTATAAGGTAATAGATGAAAAGAGACTGAAGCTATCCTTTATGTTGCTATTTTTATTATTTGACCAGGTGGACATCTCAAACGGTCTGGACTGGTCTCTGGACCACAAAACCTTCTACTACATAGACAGCCTCACCTACACTGTGGAAGCTTTCAACTATGACATCAACACCGGGAGTATCAGTGAGGGACACACACACACACACACACACACACACACACACACACACACACACATAAACCTTGTACTACATCGACAGCCGTGTGTGTGTGTGTGTAGGTAACCGGCGGATGGTGTATAAGATGGACGAGGGGGAGGGGATTCCTGATGGCATGTGTATTGACGCAGACGGTAGACTCTGGGTCGCCTGTTACAGTGGAGGCAGAGTGATACAGATTGACCCACAGACAGGTGTGTGTGTACCTGCCTATATGTGTCAGTGCGTAACAGTTACAGTATATTGTAATATGAAGGTAAAAACCACCAATCTCTCCCTCTGCTGCCTCCCTCTCTCATTTCTCCCTCTCCATCTTCCCTCCCCCTCTTCTCTCTCTCTGCTGCCTCCCTCTCTCATTTCTCCCTCTCCATCTTCCCTCCCCCTCTTCTCAGGGGTGCGTTTGCAGACAGTGAAGCTACCGGTGGATAAGACAACATCATGTTGTTTCGGGGGTAGAGACTATTCAGACCTGTACGTGACCTCAGCCTGTAAGGGAATGGATGAGGCAGACATGGCCAAGCAACCGCAGGCAGGATGTGTCTTTAGGGTACGTGTGTGTCAGTGGAGGCTCCTCGGAGGAGGAAGGGGAGGACCATCCTACGCAGTAAATTTCAGAAAATAAAAAAAGTGAAACATTAAAAAAGTGATCCTTTTTAGATGAAACTATACTGAATGTATTCACATTTGACCAAATAACTGATTAAAACACTGTTTTGTAATGGTCTACAGTAGCCTGAACAGCTCTGTGGTAGCACCATGGTGTAGCCAGAGGACAGCTATTTTCCATCCCCCTCTGAGTACATTGACTTCAATACAAAACCTAGGAGGCTCATGGTTCACACCCCCTTTCATAATCATGACGACTTCCAGAGGACCTCCAACATATCAGAGTTCTTGCAGCAAGAACTGACATGTTGTCCACCCAGTCAAAGGATCAGAGAATGAATCTAGTACTGAAAGCGTAAGCTACAGCTAGCTAGCACTGCAGTGCATGAAATGTGGGGAGTAGTTGACTCAAAGAGAGAGAAAGACTATCATTGAACAGTTTTTAACAAATTAATTACTTAAAAAATTGAGAAGCATCAGAGAGAAAGAGGGAGAGAGAGAGAGCTGTTGTAGGCATATTTCATTGTAATTTTCCACTTTCACTTACCTAATTTAGACTACTCAAACATCTGGCTAGTAGTTTAGTAGCCTAAACCTATTGGTTGCAATGAGCTGGGCAAATGGAATATGAATGACAGTCATCCAATATGCTGTATTAGAAATAAGGCCATGCTCATAAATATAAAATATATTCCTCCCTAATCTGAAATGGCACCGACCGCCACTGGGGTGGGTTTTATTCAGCCTGTGTTTTATTCTCCTTGCAGATCACAGGCCTGGGTGCAAAGGGCATTCCTGCCAATTCATTCACTGGATGAGTGACACAACGGAAACACTGAAAACCGGCCCTTGTCAATCATTCCATGATGATCAACCAGTAACTCGGCTGCACAACTGAACTGCGCCCACTGACCACTAATCTCTCTAATAAAATAATGTGACTTTATGATTTTAAGCAAAACTCAACATGCCTCAGTTATAGTTACTGTACTTCATGTATTCGTAGGTTATTGTATATCTTCTGTCCAATAAAAAAGCTACAATTGATAGGTAGTTTGTATGAGGACTCTTATTTTGACACAATTCTCACTGTTATGCCATTGCTACCCGACGTCACGTTTTTTTTCTTGGGGTAACTGGAATGTCCCCTTCCTGCTGAAGAGAATGCGGAAGCAAGAATAGGACCAAATGGGAAAGGGCATTTTCATCTCTTTCTAGTCACAGACCCGGGTGAAATCCAACATATCTACAGCATTGTAACTGTGGTCCTGCTACATTCCGCTCGCTGTTTACAAGCTATCATCAATAGTAGATATCAATAGGTGGTGGAAATGGAGCGCGGAGACGCATCGTCCACTAACGCAGACTGGATGTCTCAACTGCCAGAGGAACTGTGGGCTACACCGCTTTGGGACCTGGCGATACCCGGTGAGAATGAACTTAATCATGTCGAGTGATAGCCTACTGTTATCCTTTTTATTTCGATTACAAAAAGAGTTTGATATAGAATAGAGTACAAGCTATTGTAACGACCCTGGGTTTATAAGCACGGATATTGACTGCCACTTGAATATGCTTTTGGGGCACAGTCGATTGCGCACTGGACTTCGGGCTAGAAGGTTGATGGTTCGAGACCTGTTCCCTGCCTGTTTCATTACACTATGTTTATATGGGACTAGCCTAGAGAGAACATTTGTCACGAGTTTCATTAGAGGAAGTCAGCCTGTTTTTTCAAACCTATTCAGTCCCTTTCCTTGATGTCATATGACTGCGCTTTTGTGTCTTTCTTTTTGTCTCTGCTTTCAGGGAGTCATGACAGCATGAGTTACTGCCTGGATACACACTCTCCTGTCTTGGGTTCTGAGTCGTTCATGCTGCAGTTTCTGGATCGACTGGCACCCTGCATTGTACGCCCCTGTGTCTACCGCTGGGCCACCACACAGGCAGGCTTCACACACATGTTGGTTTTCCTATCCTTGTGGGGACTAAACTATTGATTCCCATTCAAAATCCTATTTTCCCCAACCCTAACCGTAACTGTAACCCTAAACCCAACTCCTAACCTGAAAAGATCCTTTTTTCCTTGTGGGGACTGGCGAAATGTCCCTTGTTTTTTCCCCTTGTTTTACTATCCTTGTGAGCACTTCTGGTCCCCACAAGGATAATAAAACCCAAAAAACACACACCAAACACACAACACACTGCAGACAGAGAACTGTGTGTGTGTATTATCAATATTATATACAATCTAAGTTAGAGATTGTCCCTGTCCTTTTCTCCCATAGGCGTGGTGTATTTCTGATCAGTTGGATGCTGGAATCCGGTTCTTCGATCTACGGATCGCCCATAAAAACATTAAAAATACACAAGACTTGCTAAAAACACACAACACAGATGACACGCTGTACTTCGCACACGCGATTTATACGCTACAGACTGTAAAGGTATGGTATAGTAAACACACATGCCATTCTGCTGTGTGAATCTTCTGTACTCAATGTGAGAGCATATGCACTAGAAATATTATTCACAATCGTGTGTGTGTGTGTGTGTGTGTGTGTGTGTGTGTGTGTGTGTGTGTGTGTGTGTGTATAGGAGGCCCTGTCAACCATGGCTGTGTGGTTGGAGCAGCACCAGAAGGAGGTAGTGATCCTGTCCTGTTCCCACTTCTACCTGCTGACGGACTCTGAGCACCAGGCCCTGGTCTGCTACATCACTAAGCTGTTTAAAGACAAACTCTGCCCCCCACAGGTACAGGATAGACAAGACCCCACTACTGCCTGTCTCAGTCAGGGTTGGGGTCAGTTCAGTTTTCAGGAAGTGGTGTTAGTTGGGGTGAGTTCATGTTTTCAGGAAGTGGTGTTAGTTGGGGTCAGTTAAGGTTTCAGGAAGTGAAGTGTCCATTGTTTTCTGTGTTTTATTGGCATGAAAGGTGAATGAACTCTTGTGTGTGTGTGTGTAGGAGACTCCCTATCTGAGCCAGTGCTGGGCTCTGGGGCAGCAGGTCATCATTTCGTACGACGATGAGACGATTCTTCACCAACACAAGGAACTATGGCCTAAGATCCCTTACTGGTACGCTCTGTGTGTGGGACTCTGTGTGTGGGACTCCGTGTGTTAAACCTGTAACCTTTGACCCTTTACAGGTACGCTGACTCGGCAGACCCCAAAGAGGTAATTTCTTACCTGGAGGAGCAGAAGGCCCAAGGAAGAGCAGGTTAGTGTGTGTGTGTGTGTGTGTGCGCGTGGGCTTGCGTATCCTTTGATTGACAGCTGAGCTCTTTGATTGACAGCTCATTTCTTCACCTCTGGGCTGAACCTGACGGAGGACACTGCTGTGGTGGTCTGCAACCCCTGTCTGACGATGAGGAAGTTAACGATGAAGAGTTTCTCCCTGCTGCTGGACTGGGTGGAGAAGCAGACTCCTGGACCGAACCAGACCGCTGTCAACATCATCTGTGGAGACTTTGTGGGTCTGAACCACTTTGCCTCTGTGGTTATCGGGCTCAATAAGAAACTGCTGAAGACAGAGAGCCACAGATGACTCACAGGGGATGGAATGAGACCGACAGATAAACATGCACAGAATCCCAAATGGCTTCTAGCTGCTTCTCCCTATGCAGTTGTGGAGATCTGAGAGGTTTGGTTAGGTCTAATCAACATGGTACTCTGATACACTAGATCAGGGGTGTCAAACTCATTCCATGGAGGGCCTAGTGTCTGTGGGTTTTTTGGTTTTTCCTTTCATTTAGGCCTAGACAACCAGGTGAGGAGTTCCTTACTAATTTGGGAGAGGCAAAAACCCACAGACACTCGGCCCTCCGTGGAATGAGTTTGACACGTGCACTACTAGATCATGTGAATGAGTTTGACACGTGCACTACTAGATCATATGAATGAGTTTGACACGTGCACTACTAGATCATATGAATGAGTTTGACACGTGCACTACTAGATCATATGAATGAGTTTGACACGTGCACTACTAGATCATATGAATGAGTTCCCATGTTTCCCTGTCTACCTACAGCACAGGGTGTCAGGTTTACTGTGTTGATAATGAGTATGATGGATACAATGAGAGGTTTTTGCATTCTAAAGTGATGCCACAGGAAAAGTTTCATCAGATGGACAATATCATTTATTTTCTATATGCAAATACATAAATGTCTATTGAACTTTCTGTTTGAGGCATCTTTATTTCAAACATCATTAACACTAACAACACCTTGAAATAGTCATGTTTTTAGCAGGTGTGACTTTATAAAATAAACCACTTCCTCACAGCTGAGAATGACTACCCTGAGAAATAGTCATGTTACAGCAGGTGTGACTTTATAAAATAAACCACTTCCTCACAGCTGAGAATGACTACCCTGAGAAATAGTCATGTAAACTGTGTGCTGCCCTCCTGTGTTCAAACAGCAGAAGTGCAGTACAACATGTTGCAGGGACAGATCTGTTGGCACTAGTTTAAAACAGAAGCTCACAAAAAGGTCGATAAAAGTGTATGGTGAAACAAAAGAATACATTTAATCATATAAAAAAGGAAAAAGCAGAAATGGCAGATCACTGAACAAAAGATCCAGTTCAACTCACCTAACAAGGTGCATAATTAATGCCACCATTAACTGTAGAAAAATGGATACAGTGTAGAAAATATAGTGAACACATGTTACATAAACAGAGATGTAATTCACAAATGGCACACAGTAAGGCACTTCACTGATACAGACAGAAAACTATCAAATGAAGAAAGACGACGGAATATTTAGCAGTTCAAATCTAATTAATGAAATATAATCTAACTCCTTCAAAAGGAAATTATTTCTGGAAAATAAGCAATATGGCCTCCTGCTCTAAAGTCTCTATATGGGAAGATCTCAATTGCATACTCCTTGTCTCCTTCTCAAAACAGATTGGAAGAGAAGGTCTGAGGGGAAGGAACTCTGGTTCTCATGTAATGGGTTTTGAGAAAGGTACGAGGAGAGAGGACGCGTGGAGTATGTAATTGACACCTTCCCTATGACTTTGGTTTACCTTCTCTTATCACATGCCCCTTCACATCTCCTTCAGCAGAATCCCATAGGGGCGGATGGAGCTCTCCACAATCCTCCTCTCTTCTTCCTCAGATGTGCCATCTTTAACTGGAACAAGCCAGTAGTCAACTCTCTTACAGATCTTCCGTTGGGCTGGGTTGATACGGTTCTGAAGGACTATCCTGTAGGTTTTCCCGTTTGTCTTCGACACAAAGTCTCTAGCGTAGCCGCTGGCTTGGCTGAGGTCAGGAGTGGAGTAGATGCCTCGCCCGTAGAGCTGCCTGTCTCCTACTTTATAGTGGGACTGGATGATGCCTTTAGCCCCGTCCTCGCTGGTACCGTGGTATGACACTGGCCACTCCCCGGGGTATGAGTATGTCCGAATCCCGTTTGGACCGAGCCATGTGTTATCTCCGTATTTGTCCAGAACCTTCAACGCGATCCGTTTCCATCCACACGGTCTCGTGTAACTCTCATCGCCTCTCTCAAAACTCTCAGAGTCGGAAACGTTGGTGAAGTCATAATCAAACTTCCTATCGAAGAATGTTGCCTCATCCACAAAGAGTTCGGTGTTGATTACCTTTATTTTGTCCTGGCTGGAGAAAAGCACTGATAACCCCCATGTCAACCATGAGACAGGGCTGAGCCACTGCAGGAGAGAGGTGACGCCCAGGACAGAACCAATGAGAAAGCCT
Organism: Oncorhynchus kisutch; assembly: GCF_002021735.2. Classification (NCBI taxonomy): domain Eukaryota; kingdom Metazoa; phylum Chordata; class Actinopteri; order Salmoniformes; family Salmonidae; genus Oncorhynchus; species Oncorhynchus kisutch. Next base: position 88,763 of record NW_022265555.1, on the reverse strand, counting down.
TCCACAGTCAAAAGGTTTTCAGGTGTCTTGCCAGGGTTGTTCCTCTGAAATTCAGACAAGGGCCTCACCGTGGCTCCCATTGCCACTGATAGGGCCTCATAGCGTACACCCTCGTCAAGCATGACTGGTCTGAGAACAGTTGTTAAAAGTGAAAGCCTCTTAAACCAGTAAGGATATGTGTCTGTAGCTGATCGTGGAGCAATCGTTAGCAGCTAACACCTCAAACTTCTCTCAGGCACTCGGTCTGTATTTGTCCATTGTCTTGGCAAACTAACCGAATGAAAAACCTTCTGGCTACTACAGAAATACTGTCTCCACCCACATTGACAGACTTTCAGTTTCATTTTTAGACTTGGTAGAATTAGGAAGAACATACCACTGGTCTTGGGCAGGGGACAAGGCTTATAAACAGGAAGTCAATAGCAGACTAGCTGGGACAACTTGACTCTGAATAGAAAGGAAATCCAGCACACAACATCCTGCACCACAGTTAAGTTGTCTGACTGCAGGAGCCTTCGTCAGGCGGTCATTGCTTTCCCCCCCCCCCCCCCCCCCCCCCCCCCCACATATACCCTGTGGACTTTGGACTGATCTGAATTTATATGTAGGCTAGTTAACTTGTGAATCTTCTGTGAACTTTTACTCAAATGCTGAACTAGCATAGGCATACTTTTTATTTTATCTCAGACTTTTATAGCCTACTGGACTCATAGGGAGCTAGTCTCTCACATTATTTTGTTGGGAGGAGTGACTATGGACTTCCATTAGCTAGCCCTACAATGTAGAAAACGGTACAAATAAAGCAAAACCCTTGAATGAGTAGGTCTATCGCTCTTGGATGTGCTTGGTAGGGTGTTGTTCCTCTGTGTGATTCATATGTAAGGACATTTCTCACTAGAATCTGCAGTGTTCCAGAAATATTCAGGAGAAAGTCCTCTAACCTGGTCTCACTCTTTGCCTCTTTCCAAGAAGCAACTTCTACCTACTGCAAATGAAAGGGGGTCAGGCTATCTGCCGGTACGGACGTGTTGAAAGGGGGTCAGGCTATCTGCCGGTACGGACGTGTTGAAAGGGGGTCAGGCTATCTGCCGGTACGGACGTGTTGAAAGGGGGTCAGGCTATCTGCCGGTACGGACGTGTTGAAAGGGGGTCAGGTATGGAAGTGTTGAAAGGGGGGCAGGCTATCTGCCGGTATGGAAGTGTTGAAAGGGGGGCAGGCTATCTGCCGGTATGGACGTGTTGAAAGGGGGGCAGGCTATCTGCCGGTATGGACGTGTTGAAAGGGGGGCAGGCTATCTGCCGGTACGGACGTGTTGAAAGGGGGGCAGGCTATCTGCCGGTACGGACGTGTTGAAAGGGGGTCAGGCTATGGACGTGTTGAAAGGGGGGCAGGCTATCTGCCGGTACGGACGTGTTGAAAGGGGGTCAGGCTATGGACGTGTTGAAAGGGGGGCAGGCTATCTGCCGGTACGGACGTGTTGAAAGGGGGGCAGGCTATCTGCCGGTATGGAAGTGTTGAAAGGGGGTCAGGCTATGGACGTGTTGAAAGGGGGGCAGGCTATGGACGTGTTGAAAGGGGGGCAGGCTATGGACGTGTTGAAAGGGGGGCAGGCTATGGACGTGTTGAAAGGGGGGCAGGCTATCTGCCGGTACGGACGTGTTGAAAGGGGGGCAGGCTATCTGCCGGTATGGAAGTGTTGAAAGGGGGGCAGGCTATCTGCCGGTATGGAAGTGTTGAAAGGGGGTCAGGCTATCTGCCGGTACGGACGTGTTGAAAGGGGGGCAGGCTATGGACGTGTTGAAAGGGGGGCAGGCTATCTGCCGGTATGGAAGTGTTGAAAGGGGGGCAGGCTATGGAAGTCCATAGAGTCACTCCCCCCCCCCCCCCCCCCCTTTCAACACTTCCATACCGGCAGATAGCCTGCCCCCCTTTTAACACTTCCATACCGGCAGATAGCCGGGGGGCAGGCTATCTGCCGGTATGGAAGTGTTGAAAGGGGGTCAGGCTATGGACGTGTTGAAAGGGAGGCAGGCTATGGACGTGTTGAAAGGGGGGCAGGCTATGGACGTGTTGAAAGGGGGGCAGGCTATGGACGTGTTGAAAGGGGGGCAGGCTATGGACGTGTTGAAAGGGGGGCAGGCTATGGACGTGTTGAAAGGGGGGCAGGCTATCTGCCGGTACGGACGTGTTGAAAGGGGGGCAGGCTATCTGCCGGTATGGAAGTGTTAAAAGGGGGGCAGGCTATCTGCCGGTACGGACGTGTTGAAAGGGGGGCAGGCTATGGACGTGTTGAAAGGGGGGCAGGCTATCTGCCCGGTACGGACGTGTTGAAAGGGGGGCAGGCTCTCTGCCGGTATGGACTTGTTGAAAGGGGGGCAGGCTATCTGCCGGTACGGACGTGTTGAAAGGGGGGCAGGCTATCTGCCGGTACGGACATGTTGAAAGGGGGTCAGGCTATGGACGTGTTGAAAGGGGGGCAGGCTATCTGCCGGTACGGACGTGTTGAAAGGGGGTCAGGCTATGGACGTGTTGAAAGGGGGGCAGGCTATCTGCCGGTACGGACGTGTTGAAAGGGGGGCAGGCTATCTGCCGGTATGGAAGTGTTGAAAGGGGGTCAGGCTATGGACGTGTTGAAAGGGGGGCAGGCTATGGACGTGTTGAAAGGGGGGCAGGCTATGGACGTGTTGAAAGGGGGGCAGGCTATGGACGTGTTGAAAGGGGGGCAGGCTATCTGCCGGTATGGAAGTGTTGAAAGGGGGGCAGGCTATCTGCCGGTATGGAAGTGTTGAAAGGGGGGCAGGCTATCTGCCGGTATGGAAGTGTTGAAAGGGGGTCAGGCTATCTGCCGGTACGGACGTGTTGAAAGGGGGGCAGGCTATGGAAGTCCATAGAGTCACTCCCCCCCCCCCCCCCCCTTTCAACACTTCCATACCGGCAGATAGCCTGCCCCCCTTTTAACACTTCCATACCGGCAGATAGCCGGGGGGCAGGCTATCTGCCGGTATGGAAGTGTTGAAAGGGGGTCAGGCTATGGACGTGTTGAAAGGGAGGCAGGCTATGGACGTGTTGAAAGGGGGGCAGGCTATGGACGTGTTGAAAGGGGGGCAGGCTATGGACGTGTTGAAAGGGGGGCAGGCTATGGACGTGTTGAAAGGGGGGCAGGCTATGGACGTGTTGAAAGGGGGGCAGGCTATCTGCCGGTACGGACGTGTTGAAAGGGGGGCAGGCTATCTGCCGGTATGGAAGTGTTAAAAGGGGGGCAGGCTATCTGCCGGTACGGACGTGTTGAAAGGGGGGCAGGCTATGGACGTGTTGAAAGGGGGGCAGGCTATCTGCCGGTACGGACGTGTTGAAAGGGGGGCAGGCTATGGACGTGTTGAAAGGGGGGCAGGCTATCTGCCCGGTACGGACGTGTTGAAAGGGGGGCAGGCTCTCTGCCGGTATGGACTTGTTGAAAGGGGGGCAGGCTATCTGCCGGTATGGAAGTGTTGAAAGGGGGTCAGGCTATGGACGTGTTGAAAGGGAGGCAGGCTATGGACGTGTTGAAAGGGGGGCAGGCTATGGACGTGTTGAAAGGGGGGCAGTACAGACATGTTGGATCAGTTGGAGTGAGTTGAGTAACTTTACCTCAAACCCCCAAAATCTTTTAGTTATGATTTATTTATTTGAACCAAATGTGTAACATTCCTTAGAAAATGATGGCCATGTTAACAACAATGATTTAACTTGCTAAATAAAAATACAGCTAGGCCCAAGATACGTGTTGATTTGAAACCAGCGTCATTTCCTCTTTAGCCCTTGCCGTGGGTCCCTGCTGTTGCCCACTGATTCTGTGGGCTTGGGGTCGGTGCCAGGACCTCCGGAGCCTCGCCCAGTCTGCTGTCCTGTGCTCCCATAGGTTGGATTCCGGGAGAGCGGAGAGCATCCATTGGAAGAGTATGTGAGGGTGGGGACTGAGGGGGTGGAGCTTTGACTGACAGAAGAACTGTTCTGGGACTCAACTTTAGACTGGAGAGAGAGAAGGAGATGAGATGAACAGAGAGAGAAGGAGATGAGATGAACAGAGAGAGAAGGAGATGAGATGAACAGAGAGAGAAGGAGATGAGATGAACAGAGAGAGAAGGAGAGGAGATGAACAGAGAGAGAAGGAGAGGAGGATGAGATGAACAGAGAGAGAAGGAGATGAGGATGAGATGAACAGAGAGAGAAGGAGATGAGGATGAGATGAACAGAGAGAGAAGGAGATGAGGATGAGGATGAGATGAACAGAGAGAAAGGAAGAGGTGATGGGGAGGAGGGGAGATGTAGAAAATAACATGACAAATAAAATGTATAGATCATTCTGGTGTGTGTACTCACCGGCCTGTTGGCCTGGGCCAGTACCTCTGGGTTTGGTTCACTAAAGTTTGGCACCTCAGAGAAGACCATGCAAAAACTGCAATACAACACAGATCAGTACCTTAACTAAATCTACAACACATTAACATCCAAGTCAACAGTTTGTGTGTCTTACTCTCCGATCTTCTGCAGGTCTCCTCCTCTGCCTGTGTAGAGTGTCAGACAGCCCTTCCACAGGGATGCATAGCTGACGAGAGAGAGAAACAGACAGACGACAGAGAGAGAGAGACACTGAGCTGCACTTCCAAACCTCCTTTTCAAACGTATGACCATATTAGAGACACATATTTCCCTCAGATCACACAGACCCACAAAGAACTCGAAAACAAATCCAACTTTGATAAAGTCCCATATCTATTGGGTGAAATACCACAGTGTGCAATTACAACAGCAAGATTCCTGTTGCCACAAGAAAAGGTCAAGCAGTGAAGAACAAACACCATTGTAAATACAACCCATATTTATGTTTATTTATTTTCCCTTTTGTACTTTAACTATTTGCACATCATTACAACAATGTATATTGACATAATGACATAATTGTCAGAGAGAGAGACAGAACTAGATAGATAGATAGATAGATAGATAGATAGATAGATAGATAGATAGATAGATAGATAGATAGATAGATAGATAGATAGATAGATACCCTCGTGAGAGGCGGAGGATGTCTCCTGGCTGGATGAGTCCACCCACCTCGTCCCACACAGACAGGGTGATGCACCCACTTTTATCAGCCACCTGACAGGAGATGGAGGTGGAAGAGAGCAATTATCCCACTTTACGGGAGACAGGTAGAAGGTTTGCATGAAGGAGAGCGCAGAAAAGGGCAGGATGAGACTGAATGAAGATGGGGGGAGAGCAGAAAAGGACAGGATGAGACTGAATGAAGATGGGGGGAGAGCAGAAAAGGGCAGGATGAGACTGAATGAAGATGGGGGGAGAGCAGAAAAGGGCAGGATGAGACTGAATGAAGATGGGGGGGAGAGCAGAAAAGGGCAGGATGAGACTGAATGAAGATGGGGGGAGAGCAGAAAAGGGCAGGATGAGACTGAATGAAGATGGGGGGGAGAGCAGAAAAGGGCAGGATGAGACTGAATGAAGATGGGGGGAGAGCAGAAAAGGGCAGGATGAGACTGAATGAAGATGGGGGGAGAGCAGAAAAAAGCAGGATGAGACTGAATGAAGATGGGGGGAGAGCAGAAAAGGGCAGGATGAGACTGAATGAAGATGGGGGGGAGAGCAGAAAAGGGCAGGATGAGACTGAATGAAGATGGGGGGGAGAGCAGAAAAGGGCAGGATGAGACTGAATGAAGATGGGGGCAGAGCAGAAAAAAGCAGGATGAGACCGAATGAAGATGGGGGGGAGAGCAGAAAAAAGCAGGATGAGACCGAATGAAGATGGGGGGGAGAGCAGAAAAAGCAGGATGAGACCGAATGAAGATGGGGGGGGGGGAATAATGAGGGAATGATCCCCACCTTGCAGGAGCGAACCTCATGCCCATCCTTTGTTTTAGTTACCCTTCCTTCAGGTGGAGGGAAGGAGAGAATGAACAAAGTTTGCATTCATTCATTCATCACCAAATGAAACACTGAATTTTTTTAATAAAACAAACATTTTACTGTCATTCACCACTCACCCATTTCCAACACAATAAAGATTAAATTTAAATTCTTCAATCCCAACCTTATGTCTTTTATCAAGAATTGAGCATCGTTTGGCACAATGGCGAACATATTTGATTAAAGTCACTGAAGCGAGAAAGAGAGACAAGTAGTGATGGTGGAAATCGTTCAAATCAGGTTCAAATAATTTACAGCTGTCAAAATTAGGGAGACGAGAACAACACATGGTTATCAAGGG
>NW_022265555.1:0-77500 GCF_002021735.2 Oncorhynchus kisutch | reverse complement strand
ATGGAAGAATTCTTATCCAGAATTATCCATAGGTATACAATGGGTGTCTCTAATCCTGAACGCTGATTGTTTAAAACCGCATTGTTAGCTAAAGTTAGCTAGCTGGCTAGCTACTGCCAGACATAAATGAGAGAACACCTCACTCTGACCATTTTACTCGCCCTAGCAGAGCTGGTTAGGCTGTTTTCATGTTATCTAGAGTGTTGGTGACTGTAACTGTGATGCTGGCAACAATTTAATTACGCTTTTTTTGCCGAGGTTTACTGACACCGGCCATATTCAACGGGTGTTGAGCCTTCGTAAATGCATCAGTTATTCTGCTCACTGGCACACTCAGTGCTCTGATATCCGAGTATGTTGCCAGAGCGAATTTACGAACGCACCCTAAATCTATGACGTAAAATGCCCATTTATTCTGTTCCGTTTGATTGATCAATCCACTGTCTCATCAGCCCAGGCAGGGAATTTATAAACTTGATCTCTACTGTAAAAATCATCTAGACATTTTCTCACATTTCTTTTAGACTAAAATTTCGTTACAGCTGAGATTTGTGTACACCTTGCTGTCTATCTCTCCGATATCCAGGTGTCCCTTAGTAATGAAAGTGTAGGGAGTCGGGACAGACAGGCATGCAGCGTTTCTCTGCCAATCGAAATCACGACTGGGTCGCGTCCATTGATACAGAACTAAAAGACTGAACGACTGGGTCGCGTCCATAGATAGAGAACTAAAAGACTGAACGACTGGGTCGCGTCTCTGGCAACCGAACCGATAGAACCAACGACCAGCCGGCTTGGGTAGTAACCCTAGATTTGTGTCAGGACTATATCTTGTGGAATGATGCAATAGTATGAATAAATTAATGAAAACAACGTTTTTAATGAAAATGTGTCAATCTTTATTTGAATATGTTAGTAATCCCTTGAAGCCGGTGTTTGGAGTATGTATTGGCACGTTTGCCGGCTCTCGACGTCTTATTTTTTTTATTAATGTATTCATACTATTTCATCCTTCGACAAGATATAGTCCCGACACAAATCTGGGGTTGCTACCCAAGCAGGCAGCTCGTCCGTTCTATCGGTTCGGTTGCCAGAGACGCTACCCAGTCAATTCAGTCTTTTTGTTCTGTATCTATGGACGTGACCAGTCGTTCGTTGTAAATGTTCGTAAATTCAATCTGGAGTGCCAGAGAGCGCTTATTGTGCGCTCTGGCGGTTCGTAAATTCAGAGCTTTGTCAGATTGCCCGTTTGTAAACTCTGAGCGTTTCGCTCTGGGAGCGTTCAGAGCGCACACTGGACGCTCTGGCCGAGGAGTGGGGTTGATCCGAGTGTTCTGACCCCACAACGGCTGTCAAGCACCCAAGATAACTAGCTAACGTTGGCTAACTTGCTAGCTACTTCCAGACACAAATGAGAGAACACCTCATACTCGCCCTAGCAGAACAGGTTAGGCTGTTTTCACAAGTAGGCACAGACAGCAGGCGTCATTTACATTATACATATTGACCATGTGTATCAGAGTATACAGTATAGTGTCTGTACTGTAAGATGGTGAGAACAGTGGAAGTGATGCAGGTCTGTCATGTTGAGGTGAGCCTGATAATAATGACGTCCTTACCTGCTGGATGGTTGTAGAAAGGTCTCAGTTTAGCAGGTAGTTTGAGCTCGATCTGGTTAAGAATCCTGTGGTATGAAGCTCTAACTCCAACTAAAGCCATGTCAGGAGATTGGAGTTTTATTTCCTACTTTTGTTGAACTTGGTACAGACAGTTCTAAATAAATAAATAGTATGTGCTGTATTGTGGCTCTAGTACACCCTGTCATTGATTGTCTATAGTAACTAGAATACAGAATAGCCTGTATGAACCATTGGCAGAAAGCAGGCTCATCTACCCGTAGTGCCTAATCTATTATGTAGTAGTGTCACGTGAGGGCGGTACCGAAATATAAACCCCGCCCCAAACCCACTGCCATTGGTAGAGAGAGTTAGCCCACACTATGAGCCCACCCCATTTTGCAATTCCTAGAAAACAGGACAACGTTAAGTTGCCAACTGTTGTCTACATGTCAGAGAGGCATGTTTGTTCAATATTACATATTTCTATCTGAACGTTCCAAAACGTTGTGTCGTACTGAATGCACCCCACATGTGATGTGGACTGTACATGGCAAAGACACAATGTAAACAATAAACTGAAGAAGCCACGTTTATCTTTTAACTTAGCTTATGATCAAGTTGGCCATTAATAACCTCATGCACATGAGAAGGGTTTCTTCAAGTCAGGAACAGTTTTATCCCAAATTTAGAATTTATTTTCAATAAATATATACATACCACAACGTCCTAAAATCAGACAAAGAGGTAAAAGACTAAAACAAAGTTTTACCGTTGAAAAATACAACATTAACCACCATCAGTCTCAAACATTCACCATCTTTAAAGTGTTGTGTGAATTTGTAAATGTGTATGTTTCTTTGCCTAATCTTACCTTTTACTAATCTTTTACCATCGTCCTCACGCAGACGTGCTGTCATCCTCACATCATCACCTCATACTTATTAATTAACAGCATGAATTGTGCTTTGCAGAGGGAAGGGTGTTATTGAGTTGGACGATTCTGTGGTCGTTGAAGTCCTCAAAGATGAAATTGCATTTAATCAAGTTAATCAGATCCACTAGTTAGTTAGTGTCGCTAGTTCTAAATAATCCAACAATGGATGGGCCTCTGCTAACTGCTTTATTTTTAGTTCAGCAGCCTCTGCTTCTTGTTGCTTCTTTACTTCCTGTTGGTACCTAGAAACACAGAGGGACAGGGTTGACCTCCGACCTTAACAAACCAAAACAAAGGTTGAAACAGACTAATCATAGGTCTCAGAGTGCAAAGACAAGTTGGCAGGCATGCTATCCTTTACATTCAGGAAGAGACCCTGGTGGACTTTATAAAAGTATCCGTATCTCTGATTTTAACGTGTAACCAAATGAAAGACAAGTAGTTATAGAGTAACAGATTGTATGATATGGACTGTAGTCTAGTGATCACACAGAAACAAATCCAACTTTTAGGGCCGGTTAGCTAATTCTGACAAATGTGCTTTCCAAAGCAGTAGACACCACAGACTTATTCAGTGTTGTATCCATAGAGGCAGAACAGGATCTACATTTATCTCTGTGGTTATATCACTCAGTTGACAGGAAAAACACAAGGGCAGAAGGCTTGGCATATAATGTGCCTGGTTTAAACCACAACAAAGAAGGCAAAGCCCAAGGACAATGTCACAAGCTGTCATAAATGTGTGACCAAGCACACTTTGCCCTTCAGAGCGGTACTGTGTATTTAACAAGCCTGTTGTCAGACAATGACTGACATACAGTACATTGACAAATTATTATGATTTTCCCCCCTAATATGGTTTGATTGAAAGGGCACAAGTTGGTGTGTAGCTCTGTATCTAACTGTCTGTTCCACTCACATCCAGATTCTAAAGAGTTGGGTGGCTCCTGACGCACCAAGAAAACAGTTGCAACAAAACAGAAACCAATTCTTGGGAATGATGACCAGGGACCATCTGGACCAAATAACACCTGTAAAATAGTGGAGAGACAGGTAAAGGGACAGTTAAAGGGACAGGTAAAGGGACAGGTAAAGGGACAGGTAAAGGACAGGTAAAGGGACAGGTAAAGGACAGGTAAAGGGACAGGTAAACGACAGGTAAAGGGACAGGTAAAGGGACAGGTAAAGGGACAGGTAAAGGACAGGTAAAGGGACAGGTAAAGGACAGGTAAAGGGACAGGTAAAGGGACAGGTAAAGGACAGGTAAAGGGACAGGTAAAGGACAGGTAAAGGGACAGGTAAACGACAGGTAAAGGGACAGGTAAAGGGACAGGTAAAGGGACAGGTAAAGGGACAGGTAAAGGACAGGTAAAGGGACAGGTAAACGACAGGTAAAGGGACAGGTAAAGGGACAGGTAAAGTTGCAGCATCTGAATGTTGTTTCTGCTTCAGACATATGTTACTGTTGCATAATGCATATAAAAATCCAATATTTGCTTTTCCTACTTTTTTTCATAATTTTGAGGGCTAAGAGTATGTCAGTGTTTTATGTGGGGGTACCGGCTAGGAGACATCTGACCAGGATCAGGGCTAGTCAGTGTTGTATGTGAGGGTACCGGCTAGGAGACATCTGACCAGGATCAGGGCTAGTCAGTGTTGTATGTGAGGGTACCGGCTAGGAGACATCTGACCAGGATCAGGGCTAGTCAGTGTTGTATGTGGGGGTACCGGCTAGGAGACATCTGACCAGGATCAGGGCTAGTCAGTGTTGTATGTGAGGGTACCGGCTAGGAGACATCTGACCAGGATCAGGGCTAGTCAGTGTTGTATGTGAGGGTACCGGCTAGGAGACATCTGACCAGGATCAGGGCTAGTCAGTGTTTTATGTGGGGGTACCGGCTAGGAGACATCTGACCAGGATCAGGGCTAGTCAGTGTTGTATGTGAGGGTACCGGCTAGGAGACATCTGACCAGGATCAGGGCTAGTCAGTGTTGTATGTGAGGGTACCGGCTAGGAGACATCTGACCAGGATCAGGGATAATAAGTGTTGTATGTGAGGGTACCGGCTAGGAGACATCTGACCAGGATCAGGGCTAGTCAGTGTTGTATGTGAGGGTACCGGCTAGGAGACATCTGACCAGGATCAGGGCTAGTCAGTGTTGTATGTGAGGGTACCGGCTAGGAGACATCTGACCAGGATCAGGGCTAGTCAGTGTTGTATGTGGGGGTACCGGCTAGGAGACATCTGACCAGGATCAGGGCTAGTCAGTGTTGTATGTGAGGGTACCGGCTAGGAGACATCTGACCAGGATCAGGGCTAGTCAGTGTTGTATGTGAGGGTACCGGCTAGGAGACATCTGACCAGGATCAGGGCTAGTCAGTGTTGTATGTGAGGGTACCGGCTAGGAGACATCTGACCAGGATCAGGGCTAGTCAGTGTTGTATGTGAGGGTACCGGCTAGGAGACATCTGACCAGGATCAGGGCTAGTCAGTGTTGTATGTGGGGGTACCGGCTAGGAGACATCTGACCAGGATCAGGGCTAGTCAGTGTTGTATGTGAGGGTACCGGCTAGGAGACATCTGACCAGGATCAGGGCTAGTCAGTGTTGTATGTGGGGGTACCGGCTAGGAGACATCTGACCAGGATCAGGGCTAGTCAGTGTTGTATGTGAGGGTACCGGCTAGGAGACATCTGACCAGGATCAGGGCTAGTCAGTGTTGTATGTGAGGGTACCGGCTAGGAGACATCTGACCAGGATCAGGGCTAGTCAGTGTTGTATGTGAGGGTACCGGCTAGGAGACATCTGACCAGGATCAGGGCTAGTCAGTGTTGTATGTGAGGGTACCGGCTAGGAGACATCTGACCAGGATCAGGGCTAGTCAGTGTTGTATGTGAGGGTACCGGCTAGGAGACATCTGACCAGGATCAGGGCTAGTCAGTGTTGTATGTGAGGGTACCGGTTAGGAGACATCTGACCAGGATCAGGGCTAGTCAGTGTTGTATGTGAGGGTACCGGCTAGGAGACATCTGACCAGGATCAGGGCTAGCTATGGTGAGACTTGGTGGTCGGCCAGCCCAAGCAGGTTATTGTTGGTTCAAGTGATGGTGACCAAAATAAATATTTACATAAAGGAAAATACAAAGGCCCAAAAGATGCCCAGAGTAGCACCTGGCTAGCACAGCCCAGCACCTGACCCGGTTGCTGCTGCCACCTAGGGATGGGTTTGGAAGTGGAAAATGGATTGTATAACTATGACTTAACACAAATCAACAGCTAATGACATCACGTTGTGGAAAACGTCCGGTAGTGGTTTGTAACTAGTCGTATCTGAGGACCAAAACACGATTATCATTTCTAATTGAAAAAAGTCTGAGATAGAGTAGTCTCAAACAGGCACGGGTCATCTTGTGTAATTTAAGGACAGTGCTATCACACAGGGACATACCGTTACAGTCCTTGTTAACAGTCAGTGGGGCTTTTACAAAGCAGCAATGGAAAACCCATGATGCAGGGGCAGGTGTGAAAGTTCCATGCCATCATGTCTGAATCCATGCCAGTAATTCTATCAGTGAACTGTTCATCTGAAGGGTCATCAAGCTACACACACTCTCGCATACACTCATGCTCACACTCGCACACACACATGCATGTACACACTCGCACGCACACATTCACACACTCACACACACAAACACACACTTTCTGTCCTCTCTGTCCTCATTGCTCCATTACCTGTAGTCATGAGTACTCCAGACTGAGAGAGACTCAGTTTATCAGCCGGTCGGGTCATATCAGCCAGACCCGCAAAAACAAGACCCTGTAGACAGAGAGAGAGACATAGAGAAACAGACAGAGAGAGAGAGACAGAGAGGGGGGTGGGGGGGGGGTCACACAACCATGCATATGTGTACTACATCATAGGACCATTATATAACACTGTTTGGAGGGCCAGAGAGTGGAACATTAACTGTATGGAATATTAAGATTAGACAGAGGCAGAATACAGGAGCTTATAAAATGTGACTTCATTCTCTAGAAGCGACCTCAATCAGTTCACATGACAGAAAGGAATATGTAGACACAGGTCAGGCATTACCAATGCATCATTATTCACTCCCATTTCCACTCTTACATGCAATTGCTTCTTATGAGTTTCTGCATGCTGCCTCTGTGCAGTCTTAATTTACCGTGTGGCTCAGTTGACAGAGCATGCCGTTGCAACGCCACAGTTGTGGGTTCGATTCCCATGAGGGACCAGTACAAAACTGTATGCACTCAGTATAAGAGTGTCTGCTCAATGAACAAAATGTTAAACTCTCTGAACCCTCAAACTCTCAGAACCCTCTAAACACTCCCCTAAAACCCTCTAAACACTCTCAGTGCCCTCTGAACCCTCTAAAAACTCCCTGAACCCTCTAAACTGCTTCGCTGCAAATCTTTTAACACTTACCCATTTACACACTGGTGCCCAGAAGAAAACTGTCTTTGGACCTAAAGACGAAACAAAACATGGTTTAATTATTAAGGTTAATTATTATAAGGTTAGCAATGACAGTTGTGTTGAATACATAACGTTACAGTGATTTACGTGACATTTAGTTTTGTGCAAAAAGTTGGTTGATTCCACAATAAAATGATATGCCAATTGAACCAGTAGGCCTCAGGCTTTCTGTGAAGTGACAGAAGTTGTCAAGCATTAAACTTTGCGACCTGATTCGTTGTAGTAAACGTTTTAAGATGAGGTGACATTGAAAGTGACTGGTTAAATCCCTTCCTAGATAATTCCACCTGTTGTCATTCTCGTGCCCTCAGCTTGTCTCTGTCCTCCTTCTACTGCCTGTACATCAATGCCTTGCCAATTGAAAACTTGCCAAGGGCAATAATTTATTGAAGAGTGCCAGCATGTAGTGGCATGCACGTCATTTAGTTACACACCTATTGTCCATTCATATGCTTCCCTTCTCTTGTCTATTTGACAGCTAGACTGGTTGTTTTATCAACTATAAATTGTTATTAATGTGTTGTGCTTTTCCATCTCATACTGACTTCCCTCTGCTTTATCATGGTGCCAACCTATTTTGATATTAACAACATCCCATGAACCCGGAACGGAGAACCCCTGCTTGGAACAACCTTCTGTGTACCACTCTTCTATAGCTCAGAGATCAGCCCTAACTCCTAGGGACGGACTGGGACCAGAAATCGTCCCAAGCATTTCTAAAATACAGGACCATTTTTTCCCTTGAGACCCCAGATATTAGCCAAATAATTATAATTTTGGCAAAACCCACAATTTTGACAGGCCCACCAGGCTAAAGATGGACCAGCCCATCTGGCATTTGCCAGAATTGCCCCATGACCAGTCCGTCTCTGTTATCTCCCCAGGGCTGGAAGAAGAGCCCTGTGTACTAGCTCATCAACGTTCAGATAGTTTGCATGTGACAGACAGACTGGGCAGCATCAAGACTGTTTGTCCTCATAAACCTCAAAGTTATAATCAGCTACACACACCTCGTGTCACATTGAAACAATTCCAACTCTACTATAATAAAACTGTGTTTGCTCCATTGACGATGACCCCGTCAGAGGTCACTCATGACCAGGGGTCCATTCACCAACCCCAATACACTGCTACTGTAAGTTTGCTCATTCTTTTGTGACAGTCACAGTCCCACTATATTGAACATCACTCTTATTTACCAAATAGAAGAGTAGAAAACATCCAGAGGTGATAGTGATAAATTATCGCATCTCATTTTCTAAATATTGAGAAAGTGTATTCTGAAGATGGGGAGACTTTTAGACATTAATCAATAGACAACAGGGAGGAGACATGAACCAATAGACACCATGAGGAGAGTGATACAGAGACAGCCGGGTTAGTAGGACCTGATGCTGTAATATTGATCATGTCCTTACCTGCAGGATGGTTGTAAATGGGTCTCAGTTTACCAGGTAGTAGAAACTCTATCTGGTTAAGAATCCTGTGGTATGAAGCTCTAACTCCCACTAAAGCCATGTCTGGTGACTGTTGAAACTTGGCACTAACAGTTTAGAATCAAATAAAAACGCAACACGCTTTATTGTGCCACCGGTACACCCTGTCGTTGGGCTACTTGACCGGATCAGACAGAATAGATTGTGTGAACCATTAGCTGACAGCAGGCATGGCTATCCTCTATGATGCTTACTGGATGGAATCATCTATTATTGGGGAGTTACCGTTAACTCCGCCCCCAACCACTGCCATTGGTAGGGAACAGTAAGCCTATCCTACTTCACTTTCCAAGAATTACACACGTGATTGGAAATGGTACAATGTAAAAAATGAACTGAAGCCAGACACTGACTCTTGGACAAACTTTCAAATGACATGAACCACATTATCAGCTGACACAATGGATTTAACACAGGTAGGAAGATGCGGTTTTTGTCTGATGAAACTAGAATCTATGGTTATTATTATAATATTATAATAAGGTTATTATATAAATACTGTGGCACTTTGAGATTGTTTTTCAACGAAAAGCACTTTATAAATTCAATGTATTATTATTATTATCTAGGCACTAATTTATACCATAATAATTCGTCATTGACCAAAACTAACACATACTTACACAGGCTAATTCACAGGCCGATCATCACAAAGAGTTCAATAATATATTTAGGGCTCAAAACAGGGAGGGACATGGAGTTTGGGGGGGGGGGGGGTAATCTGGGCCTGCGCAGTGCTCACGTTCCCTGGCTACATACCATCAGCACGACCTTCTTCATGAGAGACCAACGTGAAACTTTTAAGTGTTCTATAGATTTGTTCATCCGAGAAAGTCTGCCGGACGACGATACAAAATTTAAACAATTGTAGCGACTGAACTAAGACAGAAGGGGAGTCCAGAAAAAATTATTTTGTAGCCTAAATTGTAAGACACCATGACTTAGATTTTTCAGTAATACTTGCATAAAGTGTGTTGTTTGTGAGGCGGACGGTGTTTCGACACCATGCCCTGTACCAACAATCTCATTTGGGATATTAGGAAACGCACCATCGGTTCCAACAAAATAAACTACTTTACAAGAAGTAACTACTTAGGTGAGACAAACGTTTTCATTAAATATGTTATGTACAAATGGTCTATATACTACTTTATTGTCATTGTATTGTATGTGTCAGTGTGTTAGTAACATGTTTTACAACAGCCTACTGCCTTGCGCAAGGAATTGATCTAAAACACACTGTTCTTTTATTAGCAGTGTTTTATATCAATTCATACTTTACAAAGACTACTTATTGTATTTAAACATTTGTGTTGGCTAAAATAATCATTTTGTTAAAGGGACTACCTTATGGGATACCTAAAACTGTTCTTATGGTATCATAATGGTTTCCTGTAGGAAGAAAAGAGTTTGTTCAAAGGCTGAAACTTGAAGCCACTCTTGATGTACATGAGGGCTCTGTAAGTACCAACATGCCTTACAGAAGGGATTTACAGTGTAAGTGCAGTGTGACAATTGCATGATATCATCCTGTGTTTTCAAACTGTTATTGTTTTTCATGACAGGTCAATACGATATGCTGGAACGACACAGGAGAATACATCTTATCTGGATCAGATGATGACAAATTGGTCATCACGAACCCATATAGCCGGAAAGTAAGAAGCAACTTTTTTGTGCCAAAACATTGTTTATGATCAAGGCACCGTACAGAACATGCTTCAACCTGTTGACGCAGAAGAGACAGAGAGACAATATATGTGCCAATATAAAGTCCCCCGCTATTTTTCCACTCTCCAGGTCAAGGCATCCATTACATCATGGCATCGATCCAATATCTTCAGTGCCAAGTTCCTGCCCCAAACCAACGACAGAATGATCGTGTCTGCAGCAGCCGACGGCAAGATCTTCCTCACCAACGTAGAGAGGGGTTCCAACATGGACCCTGTGTTGCAGTACCACTGTCATAACGGTGCCGCCTACGAGGTGAGGGGGGCGGGGGCGTCTGTGTTATCCAGCATTTCAATCTTATCGCCATCGGAGTGTAATTCAATAAAGAGAGTTGATTAATATATCCAATCTATCACATCTCCATCACATTTACCTCAACGTCTGTTATTGCTGTGGAAGGTAGGAATGGTATGTGGACCATAAATACGTCCTTGGTGTGTTGCTGCAGTGAAAGTCATCTATTCTAAAGCCCCCTGTCTATCAGTAGACAGGAATTCTAATTCTGTTCGACGGCCCAATCAGAGCAGGTTCTGGATCTATTCTAAAACCTGTCTATCAGTAGACAGGAATTCTAATTCTGTTCGACGGCCCAATCAGAGCAGGTTCTGGATCTATTCTAAAACCTGTCTATTTCTATTGGTAGATATTGACGGTACCTAGTGACCCTCATTCTTTCCTGTCCTGTGGAGAGGATGGAGCAATCCGGTGGTTTGATGTCCGAGTTTCTCCTGGCTGCTGGCAAACTAACTGTAAAAAGGTAGGTTTGCGTTATGACAGTACAGCTAAACTCTATTACAGGCAAATGAACAATTCTTATGTAACTATGATGTTATTACTACAGTTTTATTGTGTAGTTACAAATGTATAAATACAACTTGTTTTTACTAACGACTTTTCGCCACCATGTTTACCAGCAGTTTTACCTACTACTCAAACAACCGATGTCAGAGTTCCCTTAATGAAGATATCTTGAACTTTCTTTTTTACCAGGACATCCTGATTGACTGTCGGCGAGCAGTAACATCCATAGCCATATCACCTGTGGAATCCTTCTATCTGGCTACTGGCTGCTCTGACAGCTCAGTCCGTATCTATGACAGGAGAATGCTGGGTACCATAGCAACAGGTATGCACAACCTCAACCTAGCGTTTAGAGCGTTTGGCCAGTAACAGAAAGGTTTCTAGTTTGAATCCAGAGCCCATAAGATAAAACATTTGTTGACGTGGCCTTGAGCAAGGTACTTAACCCTAATAGCTCCAGGGTTGCTGTTGATAATGGCAGTCCCTGGCTGTGACCACTCTGAGGGTGTCTCAGGGGGACTTGGGATATGCTAAAAACACATTTCCAATTCACACGTGTAGAATGTACATGTGTGAAACAGGACAAATATAATCAAGCACCGACCAGATAATAATAATTATTATTATTAACTCAAGGCAATCGGATAACTAAAAATGAACTAATAATTCTATCAATGTCAGTAGTCTTGAAGGAATCCCACTACCACAGTACATAACATAGTTAATCACTGTTTGATTGTCTTTAGGCTCAGTGGTGAGAATAACAATTTCTTCTGAAGGTCTGTATGGAAAATAATAATTTCCAATATACATCTCATCCACTCTGCAGGTTTCCAGACAGGAAGCGGGGTGGCAGGAATGTGTGCGAGGTTTGTACCGAGGCACCTGGTCAACAAGTCATGTCGCGTGACCTCATTGGCCTACAGTAGGGACGGCAGGGAGGTGCTAGCCAGCTATGCCTCAGACTATCTCTATCTGTTTGACCCTAAAGATGACAAGGGACGCGAGCTGAAGGGACCGTCACAGGATAACAAGGTGAGAACATTCCTTTCACTTACTGTGTATCACAGTACGAAAGACTGGATTCAATTATTTGAATGTAGTTTGTGTTTACACAACATCTGTGCGCTCACACCAGTTTCTGGAAGCTTCTACCACATGACATGCTGTGTGTGTGTGTGTGTGTGTGTGTGTGTGTGTGTGTGTGTGTGTGTGTGTGTGTGTGTGTGTGTGTGTGTGTGTGTGTGTGTGTGTGTGTGTGTGTGTGTGTGTTGACAAGAGGGGGTGATGTGTTGTCCCATCTCTGGGCTATTTTTGCCTCACCAGTAGATAACGGTCTGCTGTCTGAATCTGTTCTGGGAAAGACATTTGAGCTGTGTTCTCACACACACAGCTGCTGAACACATAAGCCAGAGGGCTTCTGGGTAATCTGCAGGGTGAGGCAGCATATTTTGTACAGAACTCGATACATACAACACCAGGTAACGTCACCGTTCCTGTACAAACACCACGGAACTAGTGTAACCTATGTGCACTAAGATAAACCTCCCTGTCCCCCTCCTTCCTGTGTATGAGACCCCTGGTATCGACCTGCCAGAGCCTAAGACACCTGGCAGTGTGGGCTGGGAATGTGAGCCCCCAGTGGAGGGAAGAGGAGGGGAGTGTGGGGTCTCAGTCATAGGGAAAGGGTGGGTATTTTGGTCAGGCCTGTGCCCGTGCTCTGCTGTGACTGGTGAAATGTCACGGTGTTTCTCTCCTAGCAGAAGGAGACTCAGCAGAAGCGTCTGCGTCTGAGAGGAGACTGGTCAGACACTGGACCCCTGTCACGGCCAGAGAGCGAGAGGGAGAGGAACGGTAAGAGAAGCTCCTCGCCCCACTAAGTCCCCACTCACCTAAACACACAGCTGACACAACACGTGTGCTATCGATGACAGAAGTGCACTCTCACTTGGTCCTATTGCTCCCAGGTGGTGCAGTGGTCTAAGAGAAGAATTTGTTCTTAACTGACTTGCCTAGTTAAATAAAGGTCACATTAAAAATATATATATATATTGCATGGATTAACACAATACAATTATACATAAGCATGATATTATTAGATGATGTAAACTTTCACATCACTGTCCATGAGTAATATGATGGGCTTTGAACCCTCTTCCTCCTGTAGGAGAGTCCAGGCCTGGAGTGTCTCTGATGCAGAGGATGTCAGACATGTTGTCACGCTGGTTTGAGGATGCCAGCGAGGCCCAGAACAACAGAGGAGCCCGTCCACAGCCACGACCCAGGGTAGACCCTGCAGCAGCTCCACAAGGTAGTGGGCTTCACCAGGAGGCTGTGGTGCTAGGGAATCCAGCCCCGTCTCAACCAACATCAACAGCCAGCTTCTCCTCCTCCATGGAGAGCCCGAGGAGCCGTAGGAGTGGCATGGGGACAGGAAGTCTCCAACCATCTCCTGGGGAACCAGTCCTGAGTCTGACATACAGCGACCAGGGCACCACCAGCAGCACCATCCAACTGGACTTCTCCAGCGGTGGCGCCAGCGACCAGGGGGAACCCCCGTGGATCAGGAGCCCAGAGCAGGTGTCCGACACCAGGCAGATCTCGTCCCTCAGCCAGTCGGAGGTGGAGGGCATGGGAGAGGAGCCCACACCACAGCCCCCTGGGGAATGGATGCAAAGGTATGGTACTATGATTGCATTGACTGAGGCATAGCTGGCCTACACAGTTAATCATTGAACTACTACAATCATGTCTGGCTATTAAAGTGGATGTGTTGTTCCCTTCCTTCCATAGATTTAATTTGAGAGGATCAGAATTAGGGGAAAGAGTACTCAGGTAATTATTTGCCATGGCAACAACAACTAAGAATGAGTTCTTCTTTACTAACAATAGATGTGTCAGATCAGTAGTTTAACGTTTTAGTTCAACGTTGATAGAACAGTTGGAACTAGCATGCTGATGTTGGACATTTCCTTGTTGCTCAGTGCATTCAATCAAACCTGCGGTACAGAAGTTACACTTCTCACGTGGCTTGACTTTGATTGGATTTAATGACTCTACAGACATGTTGTATATCCTTCCGAAAGGCGCTCTGCTGCTGCGCGGATCCAGGAGATTTTTCGGCGGCGGAAAGAGAAGAAGGAGTTGGCGGATTGCGAGACCCGCCGTATCGGGAAGCCCTCAGTAGAAAAGGTCTACAAGGGCCACCGTAATTCCAGGACTATGGTACAGTACAGTAGAACAGTACTGAGGATTAAGACAAGCTTGAAGTCATGATTTAGTCCACCAGAGGGGGACCTTGGGCAATATGTGGTGATAACGGCTTCAACTTCTTGTCAGCTATATTTAACATGCAGTGCTTTAGGTATTGCGAAGTAGCTATGTGGAATACTCATTCAAGCTTTTGTTGTTGTTGTTGTTTATAGACCAATCAGTGTTGTTTCTGGGGTGACCAGTTTGTGCTGAGCGGCTCAGACTGTGGTCATATCTTCATCTGGGACAGAGAGACAGGGGAACACCTAATGCTGCTGGAGGCAGACCAGCACGTTATCAACTGTCTGCAGCCACACCCCTACGAACCACGTGAGTTCACTGCTTCTGACAGTCTCACACTGAAGGTGGTTTTAGTGAACACCCAGTCTGGCTCTTACAACTCAACGGCTTGAAGGCTGTGGCTTTACAGGTACGGTGCATTTGGAAAGTATTCAGACCTCTTCACCTTTTCCACATTTTGTTACTTTACAGCCTTATTCTAAAATGGATTCAATTTGTTTTTTTTCCTCGTCGATCTATACACAGTACCCCATTTTTGGGGAGGCAAATGTATATAATAATTTAAAAAACAGAAATATCACATTTACATAAGTTTTGAGACCCTTTACTCAGTACTTTGTTGAAGCACCTTAGGCAGTGATTACAGCCTCGAGGCTTCTTGGGAATGACGCTACAAGCTTGGCACACCAGTATTTGGGGAGTTTCTCCCATTCTTCTCTGCTGATCCTCTCAAGCCCCATTAAGACACTTTATGTTGGAGTTTCCTTTATTTTGGCAGTTACCCGTTTATTCATTTGTTAATTTTTCTGTTCATTCCAGTGTTAGCCACATCAGGGATAGATTCCAACGTCAAGATCTGGTCACCGATGGAGGAATCCCCATCATTCAACAGAGTACTCGCTGAAGAGGTGTGACATTATAAATACATTCATGTCACAGGAGGTTGGTGGCACCTTAATTGGTGAGGATGGGCTCGTGGTAATTGCTGGAGTGGAGTAGGTGGAACGGTATAAAATACTGCAAACACATGGTTACCATGTGTTTGATGCCGTTCCAGTTGCTCCGTTCCAGCCATTATTATGAGCTGTCCTCCCCCAGCAGCCTCCACTGATTTGTGTGCTTTACAATCAACCAGGTGTGTGGAGGACAGAAAGGCTCTCATCATAGTGACATTGATGAAGCCATTAGAACCTCTGATCTGATACCTGGTGCTCTGTGTGTCCTGTAGGTGACCTTCCGTAATGAACTGATGCTGGAGGAGACCAGGAACACCATCACTGTACCTGCCTCATTCATGCTAAGGATGCTGGCCCAACTCAACCACTCCATCACAGCAGGTGAGTGCTACACACATACACACACAATCTTCCAACCCGGCATCCCTAGTGATAACCCGTGATACAGAATGGCTATGGAGTCTATCTTAAGTGGTTATAACATTTGTTATAACAGCAGTCACTGACTGGTAACATTGGTCATCTCTTTCTTTCCTCTACAGAGTCTGAGGACAATGAGGAAGACGAGTAGCCCTATCCATAGCTTCCATACTGGACTGTTGAATGTGTGAAGTAGAAACTACATATTATCTCATTGGATTCACTTTGTGGCCATTATAGTGGTAATGTTACCATAGGGACTGGAGTATTGGACCTCACCTAGTGTAGGTTATAGAACACTAGAAGAGGCTGTGTTGATTTTATAAATATAGTTTATATTCAGATGTAGATCAAGGAATGTTTTCTACCTATTTCTATGTTTTGTTCAGGTGTCCAGCCTCTCCGTCTGGCTGTGAGAAGTGTTCTCTAGATGGTATCTCCTTATTCTCCTCTGTACTTTGTGAACCTCAGGCCTTTTTGTGACAAGTCACATTTCATCTTCCTTTGTGGCTTTTCCTGATACTCTGCAACGACGGCTTCAGTTCTGACTGTTGTCAATGTGCTTGTTTACCAAAGAGAATGTGTTTCATTTAAGAATTTACGAATGTTTAAAAAATACCAAATAAAAAATATACATTTGCTTGAAATAAATCACCCGAATGTCTAGGTAGTTACAGTATGAATGACTAGGTAGTTACAGTAGGAATGACTAGGTAGTTACAGGATGAATGACTAGGTAGTTACAGTAGGAATGACTAGATAGTTACAGTAGGAATGACTAGGTAGTTACAGTATGAATGACTAGGTAGTTACAGTATGAATGACTAGGTAGTTACAGTATGAATGACTAGGTAGTTACAGTATGAATGACTAGGTAGTTACAGTATGAATGTCTAGGTAGTTACAGTATGAATGACTAGGTAGTTACAGTATGAATGACTAGGTAGTTACAGTATGAATGACTAGGTAGTTACAGTATGAATGACTAGGTAGTTACAGTATGAATGACTAGGTAGTTACAGTATGAATGACTAGGTAGTTACAGTATGAATGACTAG
Source organism: Oncorhynchus kisutch (assembly GCF_002021735.2). NCBI lineage: Eukaryota > Metazoa > Chordata > Actinopteri > Salmoniformes > Salmonidae > Oncorhynchus > Oncorhynchus kisutch. The sequence goes on along the minus strand of NW_022265555.1, from coordinate 60,707 downwards.
GTAGTTACAGTATGAATGACTAGGTAGTTACAGGATGAATGACTAGGTAGTTACAGGATGAATGACTAGGTAGTTACAGTAGGAATGACTAGGTAGTTACAGTATGACTAGGTAGTTACAGTATGAATGACTAGGTAGTTACAGTAGGAATGACTAGGTAGTTACAGTAGGAATGACTAGGTAGTTACAGTATGAATGACTAGGTAGTTACAGTAGGAATGACTAGGTAGTTACAGTATGACTAGGTAGTTACAGTATGAATGACTAGGTAGTTACAGTATGACTAGGTAGTTACAGTATGACTAGGTAGTTACAGTATGAATGACTAGGTAGTTACAGTAGGAATGACTAGGTAGTTACAGTAGGAATGACTAGGTAGTTACAGTATGAATGACTAGGTAGTTACAGTATGACTAGGTAGTTACAGTATGACTAGGTAGTTACAGTAGGAATGACTAGGTAGTTACAGTAGGAATGACTAGGTAGTTACAGTAGGAATGACTAGGTAGTTACAGTATGAATGAATAGGTAGTTACAGTATGACTAGGTAGTTACAGTATGACTAGGTAGTTACAGTATGACTAGGTAGTTACAGTATGACTAGGTAGTTACAGTATGAATGACTAGGTAGTTACAGTATGAATGACTAGGTAGTTACAGTAGGAATGACTAGGTAGTTACAGTATGACTAGGTAGTTACAGTATGAATGACTAGGTAGTTACAGTAGGAATGACTAGGTAGTTACAGTAGGAATGACTAGGTAGTTACAGTAGGAATGACTAGGTAGTTACAGTATGAATGACTAGGTAGTTACAGTATGAATGACTAGGTAGTTACAGTATGAATGACTAGGTAGTTACAGTATGAATGACTAGGTAGTTACAGTATGAATGACTAGGTAGTTACAGTATGAATGACTAGGTAGTTACAGTATGAATGACTAGGTAGTTACAGTATGAATGTCTAGATAGTTACAGGATGAATGACTAGGTAGTTACAGTATGAATGACTAGGTAGTTACAGTATGAATGACTAGGTAGTTACAGTATGAATGACTAGGTAGTTACAGTATGAATGACTAGGTAGTTACAGTAGGAATGACTAGGTAGTTACAGTATGACTAGGTAGTTACAGTATGACTAGGTAGTTACAGTATGAATGACTAGGTAGTTACAGTATGACTAGGTAGTTACAGTATGACTAGGTAGTTACAGTATGAATGACTAGGTAGTTACAGTAGGAATGACTAGGTAGTTACAGTAGGAATGACTAGGTAGTTACAGTATGAATGACTAGGTAGTTACAGTATGACTAGGTAGTTACAGTATGACTAGGTAGTTACAGTATGAATGACTAGGTAGTTACAGTATGACTAGGTAGTTACAGTATGACTAGGTAGTTACAGTATGAATGACTAGGTAGTTACAGTATGAATGACTAGGTAGTTACAGTAGGAATGACTAGGTAGTTACAGTATGAATGACTAGGTAGTTACAGTAGGAATGACTAGGTAGTTACAGTAGGAATGACTAGGTAGTTACAGTATGAATGACTAGGTAGTTACAGTATGAATGACTAGGTAGTTACAGTATGAATGACTAGGTAGTTACAGTATGAATGACTAGGTAGTTACAGTATGAATGACGAGGTAGTTACAGTATGAATGTCTAGATAGTTACAGGATGAATGACTAGGTAGTTACAGTATGAATGACTAGGTAGTTACAGTATGAATGACTAGGTAGTTACAGTATGAATGACTAGGTAGTTACAGTATGAATGTCTAGATAGTTACAGGATGAATGACTAGGTAGTTACAGTATGAATGACTAGGTAGTTACAGTATGAATGACTAGGTAGTTACAGTATGAATGACTAGGTAGTTACAGTATGAATGACTAGGTAGTTACAGTATGACTAGGTAGTTACAGTATGAATGACTAGGTAGTTACAGTATGAATGACTAGGTAGTTACAGTATGAATGACTAGGTAGTTACAGTAGGAATGACTAGGTAGTTACAGTATGAATGACTAGGTAGTTACAGTATGAATGACTAGGTAGTTACAGTATGAATGACTAGGTAGTTACAGTAGGAATGACTAGGTAGTTACAGGATGAATGACTAGGTAGTTACAGTATGAATGACTAGGTAGTTACAGTATGAATGACTAGGTAGTTACAGTATGAATGACTAGGTAGTTACAGTATGAATGACTAGGTAGTTACAGTATGACTAGGTAGTTACAGTATGAATGACTAGGTAGTTACAGTATGAATGACTAGGTAGTTACAGTATGAATGACTAGGTAGTTACAGTATGACTAGGTAGTTACAGTATGAATGACTAGGTAGTTACAGTATGAATGACTAGGTAGTTACAGTATGAATGTCTAGATAGTTACAGTATGAATGACTAGGTAGTTACAGTATGAATGTCTAGATAGTTACATTATGAATGACTAGGTAGTTACAGGATGAATGACTAGGTAGTTACAGTATGAATGACTAGGTAGTTACAGTATGAATGTCTAGATAGTTACAGTATGAATGACTAGGTAGTTACAGGATGAATGACTAGGTAGTTACAGTATGAATGACTAGGTAGTTACAGTATGAATGACTAGGTAGTTACAGTATGAATGACTAGGTAGTTACAGTATGAATGTCTAGATAGTTACAGTATGAATGACTAGGTAGTTACAGGATGAATGACTAGGTAGTTACAGTATGAATGACTAGGTAGTTACAGTATGAATGTCTAGATAGTTACAGTATGAATGACTAGGTAGTTACAGGATGAATGACTAGGTAGTTACAGTATGAATGACTAGGTAGTTACAGTATGAATGACTAGGTAGTTACAGTATGAATGACTAGGTAGTTACAGTATGAATGTCTAGATAGTTACAGGATGAATGACTAGGTAGTTACAGTATGACTAGGTAGTTACAGTATGAATGACTAGGTAGTTACAGTATGAATGACTAGGTAGTTACAGTATGAATAGGTAGTTACAGTATGAATAGGTAGTTACAGTATGAATAGGTAGTTACAGTATGAATGACTAGGTAGTTACAGTATGACTAGGTAGTTACAGTATGACTAGGTAGTTACAGTATGACTAGGTAGTTACAGTATGAATGACTAGGTAGTTACAGTATGACTAGGTAGTTACAGTATGACTAGGTAGTTACAGTATGAATGACTAGGTAGTTACAGTATGAATGACTAGGTAGTTACAGTATGAATAGGTAGTTACAGTATGAATAGGTAGTTACAGTACTAATTACAAAGACATGGTAATTGCAATGAAACTATTGAATATGAATAAAAATCCACTATCTGGATTAGAAGCTACATTTGTATATTTATGTAACCAGAATAAAATCATCAGGTTGCTTCAAAGTCTCAACACTTGAGTTGTTTTAAATACGTACTGATATTATGATGCAGGCTGGGCGACGTGAGCACAAATGTTTCTATTCAGAAAGAAGAAACAAATGTCCTACATTTGTAAACATTTTATACTACAAAACTATTTGTTTATTGAAAAACATTACACATAAGAACAAAAACAGGGAAGACTGTAGAGAGAATGTAGTGAGAATGTAGTGAGAATGTAGTGAGAATGTAGAGAGAATGTAGAGAGAATGTAGTGAGAATGTAGTGACTGTGAAGTCCAAATGAACATATTGTAAAAATATAAAATAACCATGAATTGATCCGTAAAACGCCTACTATAATTAGGTGCTCTGTTCAATCATACCATCTCCATAGTGGTTGTTTTGGCGGTGTCAGAGGCGGAAATGCTTTAGAGCTGTCAAATCCACAAGCTACTCCCAGCATAACACCTAAAGCGGGCCTCGCCATTTGCTGCATGGAGTCCCGTTAAAGAGAAGTCCCATGCAGCCTTGTTTACAAGTTAGAACACTGGAATGTGAGATGTCATCTACACTTCAATTAGTGGGTGTCAGCTAACTGCGGTTAACACTCGATCTGATTGAATCCAGGCCTTAGTATCATGACATAAATATGTTACCAACATGATTGAAGAAGACAAGATTCTCATTATGACTAAAGAAAACAGAACGAGGCTAATCTTTTGACTATTTTAGGGGATGCTCTTGTAACAGAGGCAGCACGTTGTGTAACCGGTAAGTTATAACATGTACTGTAGGTGCTTTTGGTCTTTCAGTGACCACCAGACAACACTGAATCAGCTCTCAGTACATATTCATCCCCTTCAGTCATCTGCTACAGCGCTCAGCCTTTCAACTACTGGGATTTGTATTGATAGTAAAAAAAAAAGCTAATTTGTATTAATACAGTATAGTTGAACCACTTCAGTAGTAGACCTACATTCAAGGCCAGTGAATATAATACAATAATATACTGTAAATATGGCCTCCAACTCTATGTCAATCACTTACATATGCTTTTCATTTTTGACCCATGAATGTATGGTTAACACGTAGTAGCTAGATATTAGATGGCAATATTTATCTTAAGACACTTGACAATCTACTGCTGATCAATTAAATCTTTGCGACATTTGAATCGATGCTTGTGGGTACATTTTTATAAAAAGCTATTCTTGCAACAATTGAACTAACAATTCATAACATATTTCTAGCAGTTCAGAATGTAACATTTATTGCTTATCCATTGACTGCCTTTGGTAGTTAAGACAAGGATTTAAAGTGTGAAAATCAGATAGCAGGCCGTCGACCATTATGCAACATACACCACAAATAAAGCTTGTGACAAAAACAATTGGAAATCACAAACAAAGCCTAAATATAGGCAAACTACACATTTTCATTAAACCCATAAGGCTATCATATAAACATTCAAATGTTACACTCTGCAAGTGTTTTTAGGCCTGCACCCAATCCATGAACCATGTGCTTGAGCAAGCGAAGGTGTACAACACACTTGCATGGTGTGATGACCCCGGTTGGGGTCAATTCCATTTCAAATCATCCTGAATTGACTGAGTTTAAGTGGAATTGGGTCCAACACTGGTCCTGACGTGTTCCTCTGTAGTACTGCACCATAAACAGGTAGTCATGTCCCTGTGATCTGCTGCAGCTCGTTGAGGGGAGGAGAGTCTCTGCTAAGGCAGTCTGACTCAGTCTCTCCACTATCAGTCTGAGGCTGGGCCGCTGGCTGGGATCTTCTCCTCAACACCAGCTTGTACAGCCCTGCCATGAGGAAGATCACTGCGATCACAGCGAAGTAGCTGGCGTATATGAGAAACTGTGAGACGAAGAGAGAGAAAATATTTATCAAGCTACATCAGTGTTGTAACAGTAATACGACTCTTTAAAAGCAAAACATATTTTACATCCAAACATCATGGATAGTATTGTCTTTAGACAAGTTACCTGTGGGAAAATGTCCAGGCCCAGCCCGACAGAGTCCACTACCACAACAGTAAGCAGAGTCTGAAGCAGCAGGGCAATGAAAGTGTTCACTCCAAACACTAAGGCATATCGCTGCATACTCAGGTTGGCAGCAATCTGAAACCTGGTGGAGCACAAAAGATTGGCTTTAGAAATACAATTTAAAACATAAAAAGTGGAGTTTGAATACACTGTAGAAAGATGAAATTGAATACACAGTTAAGATATGTCATAGGTAGACAGCTAGCTACAGTAGAAGCCTACATCAATGATGCAATTGAGTCAAAACATTACTAACAAACTTTAAATCCCTGGGCATCATATGGTTTTCAGGGGATGTCTGTCCTAATCACGTAGCGATGGTTATATCATGTACTCTAGGTCAGGATGTCTGTCTGTCCTAATCACGTAGCGATGGTTATATCATGTACTGTAGGTCAGGATGTCTGTCTGTCCTAATCACGTAGCGATGGTTATATCATGTACTGTAGGTCAGGATGTCTGTCTGTCCTAATCACGTAGCGATGGTTATATCATGTACTGTAGGTCAGGATGTCTGTCTGTCCTACTCACGTAGCGATGGTTATCAGCAGCATGTAGGTGGCTCTGAAGACCACATAGGAGGTGTAGCACACCCAGATGTTCCTGATGGTGTCCATGAGGTACACAGCCACAGCCATGACCACTGAGAAGATGCAGAGAGCCAGCTCTCCCCAGACTGCCCAGGAGACCTTGATGGAGCCCACCCCGAAGGCTGCTAACGCACCTAAGCACAGACACCAGGGGCGTGATCAGTCAGCAGACAAACAGAACATGCATTGAAATTAAAATGTGCATTCTTATTTGATTAGATTCTGCTTCCAGGCTTACTTGGAAGTATGGTAACGCAAGACTATTCTTTAATCAGTTCAAGTAGTATCTTCTCAGGTTCTAATTAATCTGAAAACGGTACTTCATCATCAACTTTACCTAACAAGGTGGAGACTGTCTCCACGTATCCATTGTAGATCTCAAACTCCTGGGAGGGCAGGACTTTCTCCCACAGGGCCTGAACATAGTTGACCAACTGGAAGTAGCCACACGTAGAGAGGGCCCACCACACCGACCAAGCCAGGAGGGCAGGGCATGAGTAGCACTGCAGGAAGTCTTCCCATAAGATCCTTAACACGTCCACTAAGCCACTGCTAGCGCCACCCCCATCACTGGCCGTCACGACCTGAGTGAAGAAAATTGTACACAGAGTTGAGTAAGAACTTGCGTAAGAATCAACGGACTCAAATGCTCTGAAAAAAAACTGCTTCCTGAAAGTGAGTGATGAAGCAAGGTTTAAGTTCAGTCTTTTTTGTAAATGCTCTATTATTGCAACATTCAATGGTGTCAATCTAGTGTCTTTCAATTTGGGACAGCAGAGTTGCATGACATCAATTAATAAACAATTAATGGTTTTAACTCACAGAGCTACAACATGGTTCAACAACATTACTCAGTCCTTCAAAGAGGCCATGGTGACCTGTCTTACCAAAAAAACATCACAAAAAAAAAGAAAAAAAAAGAGGCTCACCATGGTGACCTCATCAATCTTCAGAGGTACTTTGCTCTCAGGGTCCTCTGCTTCATCCATGGGAACCCTGCTGTTCTGATGCACCGGCTTCTCCCCCTCTGTCCCCTGGCGCTTATGGAAGAACAAGCTCTTACTGGGCATGGGCAAAAACCAGGGCGCCACGAAGGCCAAGATGGCCGACACCAATGTGATAATACAGAGGTAGAGCAGCCGGATCTGAGCCACAGACACTAGCAGTTGCCCAGCCAGCGAGCCAGCAGCGGAGCCCAGTAACGTAATACTACGACAGTAACCAGTGACTCTCTGGTACTGGGCCTGCTCCACCACACTGTAGATGTAAGAGTAGTAGGCTATGTCTGTGGCAGTGGCGAGGCCAAAGAACAACTCCAGAAGCTGCATGGCCAGCACGCCCTGGGCCTTCACTAGCATAAAGTAGGTCACTACCAAGCTCACTGCCTGCAGGATCAGCACAGGCTTGTAACACAGGTAGTCCGTGGCCAGGAAGACTGGGAAGAGTAGCACGAGGTAGGAATAGGTCCATATTGGGTAGATTTCATTTACAAGCTGTGGACAGAGGATATGTAGACAAAGTCAGCCATGTTATTGTAATTCACTCCTAAAGGCAAAAAATATAAACGGTTCCAATGGACAAAAATGTGATGTAAGGCTAATATTCAAGGTTGGTCCCTGTTTAGCTCTTACAAAGCAATAAGTAACCTCCATATTAGTTAACTAGGCTACATCTCTTCATTGGTGCCACAAGGGAAAAGCAATTATTTTCGGATTTGAGACTTTTTTTCCTTTCTCCAAAGGATTTGAGACCACATGAGCTGGTGGTCCTATTAAGAAAATATTTCAAGGATTGTAGTCAAACTGGATTAGCACGAGGACACAGAAACAATGTTAGTAAAATAAAGTTACAGAAGAGCCAACGGTTCTCTTGGTTATAACGTTATATTGGTGATAAAGAAATGTAAAAAAAATACCATTAGCTTGGTGATTGCATTAACGTTACAAATATTCACATGTAAACAATACGTTATTTTGTAGTTAGCTGGCTAAATGTAGTTGCTTTTTGTACAATGAACAAGAAGCTAATGCTCGTCCTTCCACTTACCTCTGTTTCAGTAAGGTTTTTATCAGGTCCCATCAAAAACGCCGTTAAGAAAGGCTCAGAAGGTCGGAGATTAGAGAAGAATCCATAAACACAAAGTAAGATCGTGGGATATAGTTGAGACATGTCAACCCCAAAAAAAGCACACCATAACATGACCTCCACCCACCACTGTCGCTAGATTTGATCTGACAGCAATATGGAAAACCAAGTGAAAATATTGTGCGTCGCAGTAAAATGACGACAGAACCTTCGGCCAATTAAATGAGAGCCAAGAGAGGGTTCGTCTAAAGCAACAAAATAAGAGTATTTAAAAAACTAAATGAGGCACACACGCTGGTATACTTAAAGTTATTACATTTTCTTAATCAGATTCTGGCCATTATTATTGATGTTTATATTGTGTTTGCAGGGCTCATCTGTAAAAGAGACCTTGGTTTCAGAATGACTCACTGTCAAAAAAGGTTAAATAAAATAGGAATTTAGTCTGGCTACAAACTCATGACATAACTATTCATAGACCAGGAATACATTTTAATTTAGCTATCAATTTGCTGAGAAAAGAATATCATTTCAGATGCCATGTGCTTTATAATGTGGTAGGCAGTTTATAACAGCATAATGTATACAATCCATCATATCAATGATATTGGGGATTTTTATTGCTATAAAATGTACATTACTTTAACATGTTCAGTGTGTTAAGACTGAGCTGTTACACAAGGAGTCTATAGGATCAACAGATAAAGGGCCACAACACCTGTCCAGCTGATTCTCAGGAAAAGATCAAGTACTCTGGAGTCAGTTACTCAGACATTTTACAGTCAATATTTCAGCATTAATGAGTGAGTTATACATACTGTTAAGAGAAGAGTACTATAGTTAACAATGAATGCACTGTGCAGAACTGACATCTTTCTATATTAGAGAAGACGCAGTCAAACTCCTGATATACCGTGTCTTTGAATAATCTGGTGATACAGGTAGCATGGCGCGTCATCACACAAAATGGTACCGCTCACATATTCATGACACAATCATGACGTCATCTCTACCGGACAAGACAGTGGAACTAGGAACAGGGTCAAAAAAAAAAAATAAAGGAAAAAAATAAAGAAGAGCTGGGCAAAGAAAACCCCCCAAAAGGACACCGACCCCACTTACAGGAACCAACAATGGTCCTGGGCCCAAAAGACCATGTACACTTTACCATTAAGACAAACTGGCATTGGTCTGAAACAGTAAAGAGGTCCAAACATTAGTCCAGTGCATCACACTGAAAAAGCTATAATTTGGACAAAACATTTGTTAGATTTCTTTCAACAACATTCAATCAGTAAGCATCTGAGATAAACATTAGTGGTACCATCACTATGGTAAAAAAAAGGTGTGGTTATAAAAACAAAATGGAGAAAACTTGAAAGCCTGTCTGTCAGTGAATTAATGTAAAATAAATATAGTTATCTTTGAATGGTTGTTAATGGCAGAGCTGGGCATTTGCCAAGTACAGAGTGAGAATCTTCCAGACAAAAACACTGCGAGATCGGTCACCACATAAAGCCATTACATCATTGGGATTACAGCATTACCAACATCTGTACACACCCATCAACCCCTCAGCGATTGAACCTATTCCCACGCAAAGAGGGTCAGAGTACCCAGAATATTCCAAGAGTCATTCCCAGAGATAACATTCCATACCCCACTAACGCTGCCAGCCAGAAGACAGATTCCTCCTACACTCAAAGATGTTTGCAAGAGTAGCCTACACCTCTGTAGGATGGAGCTTCATGTTGAAGTGCCTTGTGTAGTCGTATTCTATCGTGGGGATGACTGCCTGGACAAACTTCAAGAAAATCAACAGATACCTGAAACATGAAGTTAAGGAATAATGTGTAGGCAAGAATGGAAGAGAAACAGTATTAGCAAGATCACTTCTATTTACAACTCATCTTAGCTTGGGTTACATTGAATTATACCACGGCATTTCTGAATACTCCTTTCACTATAAAGCACAGTATATCAGCACGTTAGAATTCAACTATAGCCATTGAATTCTACCGTGTTTGAAAGCAAAAGTCGAATTGAAAACATTGAATTTGATTTTTCATAACAGCAAGCTACGACTGACGGTTTCTTTGTTTGGTTACCAAGGCAACTACTGTAGTTATCTAGTAAACTTGCTAGCTACTTCAGTGGATGTTGAAAACATTTCAAGCAGCACATTTGTTAAATTATAGCCATGGTATGAAAGGAATAATCAACTCCTTCCCTGGATATTAACTCAACTCTGTGGAAAGTAAGTCGTTCATTATTTTCCATAGATCACACGGCCCCCCTCTTACATAATGATACATAAACTTAAATCACCAAGCTGCATTAAAAACACCTGACTTCAGCTGAGCCGACAATTCACTTAAAGGATGCATATGAACTCCAAGCTCTCCTCCCCCTTCAGCCACCGTCTCGATGATCCTTTTCATCACTTCAGCATGTCTGGAAAACAGGAAGTGGCAACATTAGTTTACAGGACCATAAGCGCTCCCTCGATGAGTATTACAGTCGGATCAGGGCCCGTACTCAAAGTTTTTCAGAATAGGAGTTCTGATGTGGGATCAGTTTTAGATTATAATGAATAGAAAGGGGGACCTGATCCTAGATCAGCACTCCTCCGACTTTGAGTCAATGAAAGCATGTTCATGATCTCTTGCTTTTACCTGCAGGGATGCACGGAGCACATGGCTGGGGGTGGTAGGTGGGGGTGATTTTCGATGGTGACGGTTTTCTTCACATGATCCTGGCTGATGTCCTCATACATCTGATCCACTGTCAGGGGCTGTCTGTCCTGTAGGAGTGAGAGGGGAAATGGTAAACAGAACGTAAAACCCAGGATCTCAGTTTCCCAGGTAAGTCAAAGACATCATTCTTCCTCAGCTGTAAGAACGCATCTTGGGATTTACATCCTCAGTAATATTCACAATGCAATCCAAAAGGACACACAACAGCATCTAAATGCCAACATGTTTTGTTACTGTGCACATGGGATGTACTTTTAAGTCTACCCTAGAAACCCAGTTACACTAAGCTGACTCTGTACTGCTGAGAGCTAGTTTACAAAGCAAACACATTTTAATATGACATGCGCTGAATACAACAGGTGTAGACCTTAGTGAATGCTTACTTACAAACCCTTAACCAACAATGCAGTTAAGAAAAATATGTTTTAAAGTATTTACGAGTAAAAAATAAAATAAATTATTAAGGAGCAACAATAAAATAACAGTAGCAAGGCTATATACAGGGGGTACCAATACAGAGTCAATGTACAGTAAGTGTTACCTCATCGTATCCAAATAGCCAGAGTCGAGGAGTCTGATAGTATTTGTCATATGTGATGTAGAGGTCATAGGTTCGAGTCTGCAGGATGTCATCGCTCCCAGCTTCTCCCGTTTTGGATTTAGACAAGTCCACCATTTTACTGGTGTCCAGGGTGGCCTAGAGACATACGGGAAAGAAAAGAAAACTGACGTGAAAAATGGGGAATAGAGACACTTCCTGGAAACGGAAGCAATGTACAATAAAAGTTACAACAATACTGTGAACTTCTGACCTCATCTGTTTCCAGTAGTCCACTCTCCTCATACTCTGAAAGAACAGAACAAGACAAACTGAACCATTACATTACTTAATTAACTATGAAAGTCAGTTGAGAACAAATTCTTATTTACAATGACGGCCTACCAAAAGGCCTCCTGCGGGGGGTATAAAAAAATATATACAAAAAATAGGACAAACACACATCACAACTAATGAAGTATAACCACAGAACAATGAGATATCAGATATTTCACCGGACGTATAAATGTGAAGCATCCGCTTGGAGTTCCACTCACTACCAAATATGGTAGTGAAAGGAAGCCCAACGGCCGGGAGTGGGAGAAGACGGAACAAGATGGATTTTGGCCGACATTCTGCTAATTTCTCGTCGATTAAACATTTGATCTCAATTAAATTTTCCGGCCCCAAAACTAAAATATGCTACAAACATAATCAAGTAAGTTTTGTATACTTTACCCGTTGCCAAAGTTTTAAAAATTGTGTTTTTTAGGAGTGCAAAGGCGAGTTGAGTTATTGCAAACCCACTTCAAAGTAGGTGTTCCCTAATGGAAATATGCACGTGTGCTAGAACGCACCAATTAGGATCTCGCTAGCTCGTACTTGCCCCTGCCCACTATGACTCATTTGTTCCCGTTTGAAACAAAGAGCTATGGTCTATCTTGGTTTAGTTATACAAGTCTTTAGAATATTCCTTGAGGAGTAGAGAGTAGACACCTTCCATATCTGCTGCCTCGTCTTCATCATCATCATCATCATCATCATCATCTCCGTTCCCACAAGCACCAGAGTTCACATTCATGTTCATGTCCTTTCAAAACAAAGGAATACAACTATTTTAAGACATCTGAAATGGTATTAATCTAAGGTTGTTAATTTGAAACATTCATTAGCAATGCAGATTACTAGGATTCAATAACAAAACGGAAATATGATGGACCATTTACCTTGTTGTCCAATGAGATTTCTCGTACAGCTTCTGTAACTCCCCCTATACCTAAAATATCAATTTGAAATATAACATTCCTGGACAAACAAAACCAAAAGCTAGCTTTATTTATAATGTATTCCTGATAAAAGACCCAAGAAAATGAACCATTGTCACAGGAAATGTCTAAAGTGTCCAACCTGAGTTGTGGTAGGTGTCGACCCATCCTCCATCTCCGTCATCCTCCTCTATGATGGCTTCCAGTTCATCACAATACTCCATCTGTTTACAGCGCTTGTAGCAGGGAACTGTAGGTACACACACAAAATATACATTACTACAGCAACAATAAGGACAAGTAACAGTTTGTAGAGAAAGCACCAATTTAATAAATGGATCACTAGTCACTTTAATAATGTTTACATATCTTGCATTACTCATCTCATATGTATAAACTGTATTTTACACTGTTTATTGCATCTTGTCTATGCCGCTCGGTCAATGCTCATCCATGTATTTATACCTATATATTCTTATTCCATTCCTTTACTTAGATGTGTGTGTATTAGGGAGTTGTTGTGGAATTGTTAGATTACTTGTTAGATATTGCTGCACTGTTAGAACTAGAAGCACAAGCATTTCGCTACACTCGCAATAACATCTGCTAACCATGTGTATGTGACCAATAACATTTGATTTGAGTTCACACAGTTCTTACCATTGCGAGTCAATAGGAACTGCTTATCCTTGGGTAAATACGGCTTCACCTTCTCCTCTTCCCCAGACACCCTGGATGGAATAAACATGATGTGACATCTGGGACTACTGTGCTGTCAAAACATCATACTGTAGTTGATGCTATATTTGGAGACAGCATAACATCCATCCAGAATAATTACATGCTCATATCAGATGAATTAGATTGGAGAAATTAAGTGCAATTTAGCTGACTACAATATCATATTAGAGGTGCGATAAAGTCCATTTCAATTCCTGTTAGTTGAACTGGACATCGGAACATGGGCATTTCTTCATAAGAGTGTAATTCAATTTCAGAATTGACTTGGATGGAGCCAACCCATGTCCTGGGGTAGCGTGTACAATATTGAGTATCAATCTTACTCCAATGGACACTCACCATTTCCATGTGGGGCAGTGATGAACAAGGTGATCTCCAGCAGCTACAAACTAATGGAGAGAAAATAGAGATTTAATACGAAGTTGTAATAGTTCAGTCAGATGACAATTACTCTGTGGGTTGGGGGAAAGGAGCTTTTTGGAATTGTGACCTACTTCTCCAAATCTCTTTCAGTTGCACGTATTTTCCCAAATGATGAAAGCCTACATACGTGTGACTTGTTGGGCTTTCTACGTGACTCAGTTACAAATGATACCAAAGACAACTTCCTCACCTCTTCTGGAGTGATAACTCCTGTCTCCTTGAATTTGGATTCCTATCAGACAAAATAATGAAGTAATATTATTGTTGAGTTGGCAGTTTGGTATATTTAACGTGTGTGACTGCCTGCAACCAATTTCATTACAGAGGAGGTTTGACATTCCATTCTTAATTGCTTAAACATTGACTGTCACATTTCTCAAATGTGATAACTGAAATCATGCGAAGCTAACGTTAGCTACATTGACAAGACAGTCATCAACGCCATGAAACCTCTAAATATTTCATAAACCGAGATTATACACTGCAATAGGACCGTAAACAACGAATTGTAGCTACATAATACATGTTGAGAGCACTTGAGGTTAGACTTCCCGATAAAGCATGCTAGCATGTTAGCATCTTACACATCACTGCTGAGTGATAGCAATCTACAGTAGCTAGCGATACAGCTAATATAGCTTACCTTCAGCACTGGAGTAAAAAACTCGGCTACACCAAGGGCCGTGCCTTTTACGGAATTAATGGCGTTCTGCATGTTAGCTATCAGATCGATCCCCGATAGATGTGTGCGTCTTCAAATGCCGAAAGACCGTCGGTTTCAGTTGTTTTTTTGTCAGCAACAGATCACATGACTTGTCATTTGAGAATCCCCTTCCGCTGTTAAAGTCTCGAGAGATTTGTCTGGACGGCTCAAGGGTTGCCGGATCATGACTGGCCCAGGCCCCAAGGGAAAGTTAAATACATTTGAGTTCTTCAATCTGAAATAAGACCTTTATTCAGCATACATACAGGTAACTGCCAAAATGAAGGAAACACCAACATAGGGAACACGAGCCGCCAGAACAGCTTCAATGTGCCATGCCATAGATTCTTCAAGTATCTGTTACTCTATTGGAGGGATGTGACACTATTCCTCCACGAGAAATTCCATAATTTGGCGTTTTGTTGATGGTTTTTAACGCTGATCCAGAATCTCTCATAAGTGTTCAATTGGGTTGAGATCTGATGACTGAGAAACACACAACCGTTTAAACCCCCTCTGCTCTTTTGAGCCCTCTATTTCAAAGTCACTTAGATCTCTTCTTCAAGCCATGGTAGAAAAATGATGGGAAACTGGGAATTTGTATACAGGGGAGTGTTGAGCTCTACAGCAGACTCACACAGTTCAATCGCTGGTTGTACACTATTTTCTGTCCCTCCCAAAATATATTTGTAGATAACTGGTCCTCTTTCTGGGACTCACACACAACAGGACCAAGCCTGGCATGCTCAGGAGTGACAGACTATCTTAGCTGGAGGGGTGCTCTCATCTTCCCTATAAACATAGACAGGGCTCGAACTCCTCTAGCTCCACAATGAGATAGGGTGCAGGCCAGGCAGTAGTCTGTCAGCCAGCCTGCCAGCTTAGTGTAGTCAGCTCAGTTTTTCCCATTCAGACCCTGACTGTGCCTCAATCTAGGTATGGCAAAACTAAACATGGCTTTGTTTGCATTTAGCAATCTCACTGGAATAAAGACCTCCTCCATTCCTGTCATTATTGAAAGATATTGTGATAATACTCCACAATGGCTCATAGTAATGGCTGGAATGGTATCAAACACATGGAAATGTGTTTTATGTGCTCGATACCATTCCATTTCCTCCGTTCCGGGCTCTTAGCCATTACTATGAGCCCCTTCTCCCCAATTAAGGTGCCACCGGCCGCCTGTGCTCATATCTCAAAATAGGACTACTTAATGTTAGATCCCTCACTTCCAAGGCAGTCATAGGCAATGAACTAATCACTGATCATAAACTTCATGTGATTGGCCTGACTGAAACATGGCTCAAGACAGATGAATGTACTGGGTTAAATGAGGCCTCTCCTCCTGGTTACACGAGTGACCAAATCTCCACCAAATTGGGAGTCTTCCAATGAGCTTTGAAAGACAGTACCGTGCAATATGAAAAAGCCTACAATGCTGCTCGTTCAACCTACCTTTACAACCCGAGGAGAATAAAACACGATTCAAAATAGATTTCTGATACTGTCGCAAAGCTAACTAAACAGCAGCATTCCCCAAGTGAGGATGGCCTTTACTTCAGCAGTGATGAATTCATTAACTTCTTTGATGAAAAGATCATGATCATTAAAAAGCAAATTACAGACACCTGTTTGAATATTCATATTTCTCCAAAACTCAGTTATAATGAGTCTGCACAGACCTGCCAGGACCTCGGATCAATGGAGACACTCAAGTGTTTATATCCTGTATATCTCGACACGTTCAAGAAAATAGTCATGTCCTCTAAACCTTCCAGCTGTCTACTGGACCCTATTCCAACTAAACTACAGAAAGAGCTACTTCCTGTGCTTCACCCTCCTATGTTGAACATAATAAATGGCTCCCTATCCTCCTGATGTGAACCAAACTCACTAAAGGTGGAAGTAATAAAGCCTCTCCTGAAAGAGCCAAACCTTGACCTGGAAAATGTAAAGAATTATTGGCCTATATTGAATCTCCCATTCCTCTCAATTATTTTGGAAAAAAGCTGTTTCTCATCAACTCACTTTCTTCCTGATGACAAATAATGTATACGAAACGCTCCAATCTCGTTTTAGACCCTATCAAAGTACTGAGACCACACTTGTGAAGGTGGTAAATTACATTTGAATGGCGTCAGACCAAGGCTCTGTGTCTGTCCTCGTGTCCCTAGACTTTAGTGCTGCGTTTGATACCATCAATCACCACATTCTTTTGGAGAGATTGGAAACCCAAATTGGTCTATGCGGACAAGTCCATGCCTGGTTTAGATCTTATCTGTCGGAAAGATATCAGTTAATCTCTGTGGACGGTTTGTCCTCTGACAAATCAATGTTAATCTTCGGTATTCCTCAAGGTTCAAATTTAGGACCACTATTGTTTTCACTATTCTACCTCTTGGTGATGTCATTTGGAAACACAATGTCAACTGTCACTGCTATGCAGACGACACACAGCTGTACATTTCAATGAAACATGGTGAAGCCCCAACATTGCATACCCTGGAAGCCTGTGTTTCAGACATAAGGAAGACATAAGGAGATTATTAATTATTTTATTATTTTTGATGAATTGTTTTACTTTTAAACTCAGACAAAACAGTGATGCTGGATCTAGGTCCAAAGAAACAAAGAGATCTGCTGTTTGATCTGACAATTAATCTCAGTGGTTGTACAGTCATCTAAAATAAAACGTGAAGGACCTCTGCATTACTCTGGACCCTTATCAACATTATTTTAAAAACAGCTTTTTTTCCATCTTTCTATCATTGCAAAACATTGTCAAAAAATCATAAAGAACAGCTAATCCATGCTTTGTTACTTCAAGATTAGACTACTGAAATGCTCTACTCTCCGGCTACCTGGATAAAGAACAAAATCAATACGTCTTCTAGAATCTTGACTAGAACCAAAACACTTGATCATATTACTCCAGTGCTGGTCTCTGTTAAGGCTCTGGCTGATTTCAAGGTTTTCCTGCTAACCTTCAAAGCATTACCTATCTCTCCGATTTGATCCTGCGGTACAAACCTACATGTACAGTCACAAGACGCAGGCCTCCTAATTGTCCCTAGAATTAGCTCCTGTAGAGCTCCATTTTTATGGGATGGTCTGCCGATCCATGTGAAAGATGCAGACTCGGTCTCAACCTTTAAGTCTTTACTGAAGACTCATCTCTTCAGTAGGTCCTGTGATTGAGTGTAGTCTGGCCCAGGAGTGAGGCACTGGAGTGAGAAAAGCCCCTTGCTGTCTCTGCCTGGCTGGCTCTCCTCTCTCCACTGGATTCTCTGCCTCTGACCCTATTACTGGGGCTGAGTCTCTGGCTTTGCTAGTCCCTAAGAGGGGTACATCACATCGTGCCAGGCATTTTTTGGTATACTGGACTTGAGTGGGTAGAGTGACTGATGTCATCTTCCTGTCTGGTTTTGCACCCCCTTGGGTTCGTGTGGTGGGGAAGATCTTCGTGGGCTATATTTGGTGGTCTGTTGATATCTCTCTGGTGGTGTGGGTGCTCTGCTCTGGCAAAGTGGGTGGGGTTGAAGAACAATCTGGCCTTAATTGTACTCTTATAATCTCCAGCCAGAAGGGGACTGGCCACCCCTCAGAGCCTGGCTTCGCACTAGGTTTCTTCCTAGGTTCCTGCCTTTCTGGCGAGTTTTTCCACATCTGCATTGCCTGCTTTTTGGGGTTTTAGGCTGGGTTTCTGTATAAGCAGTTGTGACATCTGATTGATGACTCTAAGCATGATGGGATGTTAATTGCTTAATTAACTCAGGAACCACACCTGTGTGGAAGCACCTGCTTTCAATACACTTTGTATCCCTCATTTACTCCAGTGTTTCCTTTATTTGGGCCTGTATATCTCCATACAAGATAACAAATATATGCACAACATAAAAGGCAATTGCCAAATGTTTTTAATCTGAAATCTCCATTCTCCCTGTGAAACAAATCATATTCAAAAATATATGGAAGAAAAAGTATGCTGCATTTTCATAATCTATTATAGAAAAGTCAATTCTTATTAAACAACGTCACAGTTATCAAAATGCAAAAAAAAAGCTTTCATGAAAAGCCATTCATACAATGGCTTCATATAGTTCATGGGACAAGGCCACAAGCAGGCCTCAATAGAAAATCCAACACATCCTAAGGGGAACATCCTATTCTCAATCCTTTAGTAACCATATCCACGGTGGTAACCATCCGGGTCTCTGTCATGACCGTAGCCCCCATACTCATCCTCAGGACAGCGCATGCCAAGGGACTGCTGGATAGCCATCTCCTGTCTGCGGAGCTGCATGGAGTCAACCAGGTCATATATGATGGACATGGACCACATGGGAGACGGGTACCAGGACTTGACGTTGCCGTCTTTCCCCACCAGCAGCATAGAGAAGTACTCTGGGCTGATCTGGAAGTAGTTCCTGATGTCCTGCACCAGAGAGGGAGAAACGTCCTCACGTTCCACAGTGGCAGTCCCTGTGACACAGGCAGGGTTGAGGGGTTAACTTTAATTGATTTCATACATTAAGAACAACAATGTTTAGAAGAAGAATGGAAGAAGAAGAATTCAGGATTTTCCCACCAATATGGGAACAGTTTCTTACCGTTGATTGGGTATAGCTCAAGGGTCCCGCCCATATCCTCCATGTCCTTTCCAATCAGCTTCAGCACAGACAAGTGGCGCAGGCCTGAGTAGAGCCAGGTGAAAACACGTCATTTCACATTACACCACTGCACCTCTTACGCCTAATATCAAACAAAGCCCTAGCGCCTTCCCAAAGATATCTAGTACATGTGAAGGTACGGATATAGGTGTAAGCAGTGGTTTTAATTTAACTAGGCAAGTCAGCTCAGAACAAATTCTTATATACAATGACAGCCTACCCCCGGCCAAACCCTAACCCCAACGACACTGGGCCAATTATGTGCCGCCCTATCGGACTCCCAATCACGGCCGGTTGTGATACAGCCTGGAATTGAACCAGTGTCTGTAGTGACGCCTCGAGATGCACAGCTTTAAACCGCTGCGCCACTAAGGAGCCCAAATAATACTATTCAGGGAAGTAGAATGGAGGGTACAGTATAATACTATACAGGGTAGTAGAATGGAGGGTACAGTATAATACTATACAGAATGGAGGGTACAGTATAATACTATACAGGGTAGTAGAATGGAGGGTACAGTATAATACTATACAGAATGGAGGGTACAGTATAATACTATACAGGGTAGTAGAATGGAGGGTACAGTATAACACTATACAGGGTAGTAGAATGGAGGGTACAGTATTATACTATACAGAATGGAGGGTACAGTATAATACTATACAGGGTAGTAGAATGGAGGGTACAGTATAATACTATACAGGGTAGTAGAATGGAGGGTACAGTATAATACTATACAGGGTAGTAGAATGGAGGGTACAGTATAATACTATACAGGGTAGTAGAATGGAGGGTACAGTATAATACTATACAGGGTAGTAGAATGGAGGGTACAGTATAATACTATACAGGGTAGTAGAATGGAGGGTACAGTATAACACTATACAGGGAATTAGAATGGAGGGTACAGTATAATACTATACAGGGTAGTAGAATGGAGGGTACAGTATAATACTATACAGAATGGAGGGTACAGTATAATACTATACAGGGTAGTAGAATGGAGGGTACAGTATAATACTATACAGGGTAGTAGAATGGAGGGTACAGTATAATACTATACAGGGTAGTAGAATGGAGGGTACAGTATAATACTATACAGGGTAGTAGAATGGAGGGTACAGTATAATACTATACAGGGTAGTAGAATGGAGGGTACAGTATAACACTATACAGGGAATTAGAATGGAGGGTACAGTATAATACTATACAGGGTAGTAGAATGGAGGGTACAGTATAATACTATACAGAATGGAGGGTACAGTATAATACTATACAGGGTAGTAGAATGGAGGGTACAGTATAACACTATACAGGGTAGTAGAATGGAGGGTACAGTATAATACTATACAGGGTAGTAGAATGGAGGGTACAGTATAATACTATACAGGGTAGTAGAATGGAGGGTACAGTATAATACTATACAGGGTAGTAGAATGGAGGGTACAGTATAACACTATACAGGGTAGTAGAATGGAGGGTACAGTATAATACTATACAGGGTAGTAGAATGGTGGGTACAGTATAACACTATACAGGGTAGTAGAATGGAGGGTACAGTATAACACTATACAGGGTAGTAGAATGGTGGGTACAGTATAACACTATACAGGGTAGTAGAATGGAGGGTAAAGTATAACACTATACAGGGTAGTAGAATGGTGGGTACAGTATAACACTATACAGGGTAGTAGAATGGAGGGTACAGTATAATACTACACAGAATGGAGGGTACAGTATAATACTATACAGAATGGAGGGTACAGTATAATACTATACAGAATGGAGGGTACAGTATAATACTATACAGAATGGAGGGTACAGTATTATACTACACAGAATGGAGGGTACAGTATTATACTACACAGAATGGAGGGTACAGTATTATACTACACAGAATGGAGGGTACAGTATTATACTACACAGAATGACCTCTCGCTCTGTCTAAGAGAGACAGAGCCCAATTTCTGCAATGTGGCCAAACTGAGTCCATGAAACATATCCCAGTAGAAGTACTAAAGACATGCATACAACTGAAGCTCAACGGTCTTGTTTAATTCGTTTCACTGTGCTCGCTAGATTCCTTTCCCCAAATTACAAATGTTTCTAATTTGCAGATCTTTCATCCCAGTACTATTAATGTCATCCACAGAAAGACTGTGTTGGCAGCTAAACAATAGCCTGTCCTCCCAAACTAAGAACCCTGTTTTTCATCAGTATGAGACCAACATGAGTAGTTGACCACATTGTCTACAACAGGCTCAAAACCAAATACCAAACATTCTGGCGAGTCTCAAGAGACCTCTATCGTAACCCAGCTTTAGAGTGGTGTCTATTTTCTAACCTAAACAATTCAGGCATGTTACAGCTAAACGCCAAAAAATCCCTTTTGTTTGTTTGCATAGCTAATGCAGTATGTTACATATTTCGCAACAGTTAAAACTAATTGTGACAGACTCTGCAAGCTACAAATACGTTGACATTCCATGAGATTATCTTCTGTTAATAGTTATGTTACTAGTTCATTTGAACTCTGAACAGATATATCCTGATGCTTGTACAGCATGGCTCGTTGGACCAACAGTGACAGACAGTAACAACAAGGGATGAGGACAGTGTGTTTCAGGAGTGGTATTTGAGAGATAACCCTCCCAGCACTATCGCTATAAGCTTGAGGATCTGAGTGAGCTGGTGAGTTATTCAGGAAATATGTCTGCTCTTGAACGTAACAGGCAAAACATTTTTGATAATGTTTTATTGTCACATACACCAGATAGGAACAGTGAAATGTGTTGTTTTACAGGGTCAGCCATAGTAGTACAGCACCCCTGGAGTAAATTAGGGTTAAGAGCCTTGCTCAAGAGCACATTGGCAGATTTTTACCTTGTCGGCTCAGGTATTCAAACCAGCAACCATTCAGCCCAACACTTTAACCGCTACGCTACCTGTCACCCTAGTTGACCAAAGTGTGGCCACACATTCTGAACATCTCCACAGAAGGGAGTGAAGCAGCCAAGACAAATACTTAAGGGCCCCAGTGAAATCATCAAAACATACAGGCCTGAGACAACAGTGTGACATCACTACTCACCCAGATTGCAGGCCTGGCTAGTCAGGGCGTAGAGCTGCTGCTGATAGGCCCATTCCTCGTCTTCAGAGGAGGAGATCACAAACAGCCTGAGACAACAGCGTGACATCACTACTCACCCAGATTGCAGGCCTGGCTAGTCAGGGCGTAGAGCTGCTGCTGATAGGCCCATTCCTCGTCGTCAGAGGAGGAGATCACAAACAGCCTGCGTCTCCAGCGGAACCTAGAGAAATATAAACACAGAACAAACAATGACATCAAATATATAAAAACAAAATTCCACGAGCCTTTGAGAAGAACAAAAAGGTTACAAATGCATTTCTTTATTTATTTGCATATACATGTTCGACCAGGAGCACACAGGATGTCAGTGTCAGTTTTAGGCGAGTTTATTTGTCAGTTGTGTTGACTTGAAACTGCAGTCACACAGTCTTATATTGCAATTGCATCGTCCTAGATAATAACAAAAGCACACTAGTACCGTGAGAGGAAGTTCTCCAGGGATTTGGATTTGTCTTCTGTCTTACACGTCACTCCTTGCCTCTTCTGCTGTTCCATCTCCTTGATGCGAGAAGAGAATGTGTCTATGTAGTCAAACACAGCCGTCATGGCGATGGGCACCTCATATTCTTGCTGTGAATGGGGACAGAAAACCACATCACCCATCTTTAGGCAGAAAAAGTGTTACGGATGATACTGTATCAATTCACTGCAGTAAAATGGAGCTATTGAAGCGCTCAACCGATATGGTGGATTTTCACTCAGACATAGGACCGAAAGGTTAACCGCTATTTCATCAAAATAAGAAGGTCATCCAGGATGCACAATACTAAGTAGCAGTATACAATAACACATTGTAATTATACCGCAGTAAGCTTTCTAGGGAAACAAGGCCAACCAACCTTCACTTTCATATCAAAGTCAGTCAGCACCATATAGTAGTCGTCAAATATCAGTCCCAACTCATTCCTCAAGGCTCTGATGAGGGGCTGGTTTGTGAAATCCTCTTCTTTCATGCCTTTCAGAGGCTGATCCTTCTCTGTAACCATAAACTTGTATTACACTTGTCATCAGAGTAAAATAGTATTGAAAATTAGCAACAAAAAGTTCAAAACTTAACTTACCAGCCTGGTAATGGTCCATCTTCATGGTGCCATTGGTCAGAGAGCCAAAGATGGTGATAAGAGAGATTTTTCTGACGCCCAATTCACACACATGCTCCAGATACTCATCTCTCTGCTGCGTGTACATAGGATTCTCCTCGTCTGGAGTACTGATCACCTGGGAGGGAAAGAAAAGTGACTGTTTTATCATGTGTCTATTCTGTTCGGTTCTATTCTATTCTGTTCAGTTCTGTTCTGTTCTATTCAATTCTGTTCAGTTCTGTTCTATTCAGTTCTATTCTATTCTGTTCAGTTCTGTTCTGTTCTATTCAGTTCTATTCTGTTCAGTTCTGTTCTGTTCTATTCAGTTCTATTCTATTCTGTTCGCTTCTATTCCATTCTATTTAGTTATATTCTGTTCTAGTGTACCAATATTTCTGCTTCATATCAGATTTAATCAATACATTTATGTAATACAACAGAATACTCACAAGTAGACGTCGTCTCTTCTCAAAATGACCAAAAAAGGATACTAAGAGGTTTGGCTGTTTTGTGGGGGGCCTCTTGTTGTCTGCTTCTTTCTCCTGGTTAATAGCGGCCTTCTTCCCTGGTCTCCTGCCACGATAGAAGCCCCCATCACTGTCTTTAGTAGCCTTCAACCTTTTCTTGTCTGCTTTACTCCTTTTGCCTGATTTATCAGCCTTTTTCTTCCTCTCTGCATTGACAGGCCGCTTGACCTTGCTCTTCTTGGGGGAAGCTGTTTCCACCTGTGCATCAGAGTCAACCTTAAGTTCACTGCCCAGCTCTTCCCCTCCTTCAGTTGGTTTGTTGTTAGTGAGCTGAGTTGGAGAGGTAACAACTTGTCGGCCATGTTTGCTATCGTCGGTTGTGTCTTCTTCATATTGGTCTCTGTGGGATTCTGTAACGTCATCTATGCCATTTCTGTGGGTCTCTGAGGGGATGTAGAAGGATTCGTCTGTGGTGGGGACCTCTAGGTCCCAGTGCGGTGTTGTCTGGGGGTCCAAGAGGCTTCGGAACTGTGGGTTTTGTGGTGGTTGTGGTTGTGGTTCGTCGTGTTGTTGTAGTTTTTGGTTTTGTTGTGGTGGTTGTGGTTCGTCGTGTTGTTGTAGTTTTTGGTTTTGTTGTGGTGGTTGGTTTTATAGTGGTGGTGGTCGTGGTTGTATTTGTTGTGGTTGTTGGTTTTGTTGTGGTGGTTACTTTTGTGGTCGTTGTAGTAGTTGTTGGTTTTGTTGTGGTCGTGGTTGTTTTTCTGGTGGTGGTTGTGGTTGGCTTTGCTGTAGTTATGGTTGTGGTTGCTTTTGTTGTTGTTGGTGGTTTTGTTGTGGTTTTTTTTTTTTTTTTGATCTTGTTGGTTTTGTTGTGGTGGTTGTGGTTGGCCTTGTTGTAATTGTGGTTGCCTTTGTGGTCATAGTTGGTTTTGTGGTTGGTCGGGTTGTGGTAACTGTCACAGCCTTTGGTCCTTGAGCTGGTCTCTGCACCCCTTTCCACACTGGCACCCTGTCCACTGTAGAGTTCACTGTGACCTCTGACCCCGTGGTCAATACCCCCTGGCCCTGAGACTCAACCACCTGGCCCTCAACACCGGCCGCCTTGCACCTCTGCACGAAGCCCCTCTGCCTGGCCTTCTCCAGCTTGCGCATGTGGGTCTGGTCCATCACCTCGTACATAGCCTCCAGCCTGACCGGGTACGGGTACCTCTCCTCCACCTGGAGGGTCTTCCTAAGGAGAACCATGCCAAACTTTCCCTCCTCCAGCTTCAGGAAGTTCATCAGCCTGGGGATGAGGACCGTATCCAGGGGCTCCTCCGTCACCTGTCCCTTGGCGTTGACCCGCCGCACCTTCCCGCCTCGCTCTCCCTCCTGGTGGAACATCACTATCATCTGCATGTGCCGCTCCGCCA
The DNA here is from genome assembly GCF_002021735.2 of Oncorhynchus kisutch. Taxonomy (NCBI): domain Eukaryota; kingdom Metazoa; phylum Chordata; class Actinopteri; order Salmoniformes; family Salmonidae; genus Oncorhynchus; species Oncorhynchus kisutch. Next base: position 35,374 of record NW_022265555.1, on the reverse strand, counting down.
TCTGGCAGTAGACGTCCGACTTGAGGAGGGTCATCATCAGGCGATAGTAACCGTCTGAGTCATGTGGGGCGGAGATGACCAGGACCCGGTTCTTCCCTGCGAAGCTGGCCAGGACGTTGAGGGAGCCTGCGCTGCCGGGGACGGTGCGGGCTGGTGTGGACTGAGGCTGAACCGCCTCCCCTGTCACTGGTTTACTGTTGTCTTGAGATGTGCCAGTGCCACTGCCAACCTGGTTTATGGGTTTCTTTGGTTGTTGGGGTATTCTTCTGCTTGGCATCATCCTTCTGCTTGGTGGTTCTTTTCCTCTTCTTGGAGGCTCAGCTTTCTCATCTCTCTGCATTCTGTCACCATGGCTCGTCATAGGGGATACATTTATACCACCAGCGGAAGGAGCAATACTGTCAGAGTTCAGCACATTTTGTGTTCTGTTAAAAATCCCCCCCTGGAGGGATGTTCGTCGTAAGATTGTCCTTTTGAGGGGTCTCCTGTCAGAGGCCCCTGTGCTCCATACCAGCAACAGCCATAACACACAGAGATGCAGTGTCTGTTTCATTTTTGCAGTGTCAAAGAAAACCTACAATGGCTATAAGAAGATTAGTGAGAGAGGCATTGCCTGTGGTCCTCTGTCTTTCTGACGTTGTGTCCAGTTTTCAGATGAAATAACTGATCAGTGATTATCCGTAAAAACGCTTTGTTTGAGAAGAAAAAAATTGTTCCGCAGTAGGTTATGACGTAACTGTTCAGAAAGACAAATGCACAATCTGGGCTGTTTCAATAAAGTAAACACAAACACTTGTCAACTTGTGTGCTATAATCTTGCTGAAAGTTTACATGGAAATGCACCATTTACCATTCCATTCTGGTGACAAACAATAACTCCCCGATGATAAGAAATATTGTGGCAGTCGTCCAATGACTCCTTTCTCCGTTTCTGCGGCTGAAATGACATACATTTCATTTTCTATGTTAATGTAGACAGTGCAACCTCTGCTTACTAGGCGGCTACACGTAACGGTTCCATATATTCTGTCTATACAAAACTTACTCCATCGATTGTAACTTTAGAGGCCATTTTCCTCTTTCTAACGTCTTCAGAATGAGAGATTTCTGGAAGTCTCAATGCGTTGTCGGCAAGGAGGGATCTTCTGCCTTCCCCCTTCCAGCGCATCGAGTTACCCGACGAAATACTATGTAACCACAAATTCCAAAAGCGCTCTCTCCCCTCTGAGGACCAACCCAAGACCAAGAAAGAAACTATTTTTGCTGCGTTCACGCGCACGTCGGAACGAGAGAACTCGGAAAGGTCCGACTTGCTAATTGTTTATAGCTACAGACGTGCCGCGTTCAACCAGTCAGAAAGTCGAACATTTGCGAGTTTCCTAGTACCGGATAGCACTTGAACGCAGCATAAGTAGCGGCTCTCACGGCAAGGTTCGACACGGCCCACCATACACATGTACACATAATAGAGCACTATAGTTATTACAACCATATCTGCTCATGAAATAATGTGGCTGCATTTATTATGTATTACCAATGCAGTCTATATCCATAAGTTGCTATGGATGTAGTTTAAGGTTAAAATAATCAGATATGGTAGGCCCAACTATTTAATATTTTATTAGCATAATGTCAATAAAAATTCATGATGGGAGTGGAATTGTATTCATATAGATTTTTACAAGAACACTTGATTATTGTTGTTTTAATAGCCAGTAGTTAGGAAGTTGTATTGAGGGAACTAGACAGGGTAGATTTATGCCATCTACTGGCAGGCTTTGCCATAAAGTATGCTCTTAGTTTTGATTTGTTTTTGTTGTTGTAATTTTACCCCCTTTTTCTTCACAATTTCGTGATATCCAATTGCGATCTTATCTCATCGCTGCAACTCCCCCAACCGGCTCAGGAGATGCGAAGGTCGAGTCATGCTCGCTCTTCTGTGATCGTCTGAATACCTTGGTCAATATACCAACGAATGACCGCACTGTCAATAATAACCGTAACAGTCAATAACAGTGCAATCATATATAAACTCACTATTTGTCACGCTCCAAATTCAACCAATGTGTTATAGATATTTATTGCCGATTTATAAACTACATTTAAGCTTCTAAACTGCTTAACTCTAGGCTCTTTATATTACTAATGTTAATAATAACCATGGGATTATTATATCGCTTTTCAAAGACCCGAAGATGCTTGAAAAAGACGCTAGAAAGATCCTTAACAAAGACGCTTTCTTTATACTGTATGTTTGATCACACATGTGTGATTCATTTGTTGATTAGTTTGCTAATTGTGTGTGTGATTTATTTAACCTAGGACTGTCTAAAGAAGGTATAGGCATCACCTAGGCCTGGCTCAAGAAGGTATAGTCATTCACTGTAGAAGTCTCACATACAAATTACCTCTGGCAGTAATTGGATTGAAAGAGGTCTTGCAGCAATAAGCCTCTTACAGTATTGCAGTTTGCACTTGTTGCTGAGCAGGCAGAGCAGATCCAGGACAGTTTGATGGACACACGGGCTAACATTGCTTAATAACTGCCTATAGGATGAGATTTGAACTACAACCTTGGTTTGAAACGAGGATAGCGTCGATGGGACATATATAATCATTTCCAGTTAGGCCTACAGGCTTTATACCCCTGCAAGGTCAGTCAAGATGATGGCTGGAGATGTTGTTGGTATCTGGGAGGTGGCGTTAAGCGATGGGGTTTACAGGATTGAGTTTGAACACGGCACGGCGACAGGGAAGAGGGTTGTTTGGATCAATGGACAGGTACGTAGGCCCTGAAACATATTCCTTCTTAAAATCTCTAAGGTGTTATTGAGTAGTCAGAGCTATGTACAGAAGGCCTATGGCTGTCTGATTTGCTTTCTTCCTCAGGAGGTGCTCAGAAGAGATTGGATGTTCAAACTGGTTGGAAAGGAGACCTTCACAGTGGGAGGCATGGAAACAAAAGCAACAGTAAACATTGAGGCTATCAGTGGCTTTACCTACGAGTACACCTTGGAGATTGATGGCAAGAGTCTCCAGAAGTTCATAGATAACAGATCCAAAGTCACTAAGACGTGGGTGCTGCAAGTGGATGGTGTTGACTGCAGGATTGTCCTTGGTAAGGATCAAAAAACAAAAAGCATGTTCTTTCCTATGAGCATTGAGCAATATTTCAGTGTCAATTCCAGCTACACTGTCTATTCTAAAAGGTCTATAAAAACATAGTTGGCTGTGTGTAAGGCAACATGCATGTCAGCGCTGTTCTGAGTAGTATAATCTATTTAGGGGAACACTTTTGGGTTGGCTATTTTAAGCCATGCGAGCAACCTGATTGGAAGGGACACTGTCCTTTGTAGCCTATAGCAGAAAGCTCCATGTGACACGAATAAACAAAGCAGGGAACTCTGCACTGTGTGATGTTATGATGCTCTTGTGGATGTGTAATGCACACCGGTAAATCACTAGCAATCATTCCAATGCACTGCATGGTGCTTCTGTCCTGTAAGTCTATGGTGAAAAATATGATGCAAGCAATACTAATTATATACTAAATTACTACTGTATGGTTTCAACAGAAAAGGACACAATGGATGTATGGTTCAATGGGCAGAAAATGGAGACCGAGGTACTTTTTCAACCTCATATGGAATTGAATGTGAAGTTATTGTGTCCATGTATGTTGCATACATACATAGGCCAAGGTTCTGGTTTAACATGATTCACTAATGTTTTGGTCCATACTTTAGTCATCCCAGTCCTTTATGGATATTCATGTACCGTCTCTTGTGGTCGGCTATAGGGAGAGTTTGTGGATGACGGAACAGAGACACACTTCACGGTGGCAGACCATGAATGCTGCATCAAGGCTTTGAGCAGTGGGAAGAAGAGAGCTGGCATCGTCCATTACTTAATGGTGGATGGGGAAGCAGTGGCCGGCTGGACAGATTGAAGAGGACCGCTGAACTTTTCAAGTCAGGAATCTGAAATGTTGGATATATCCTATGTAAATATAAATGAGGAGGCAGCCTCAGGGATGAGTGAGTGGCATTGAACTAAGATATCAATCGACTCAAGGTCTCTGTACTGTTTCTAGATTTTTATAGATGGGATCAATATTTCTATGGTGGAACTAAGGAGTATTATCTTTCTGATAACGAGGTTGTGTATAAATAAGTCAATTAATCAAAGGAAATATGTAAATATTTAACATTTCAAATCATTCAATAAAATATAGCAATACATTTTTTAGTTGTTAGTGTAATCATGTTTGATCTTTGCTTGTTTAAGCAGATGCTACGCTATATTGCACTAATTTGCAAGCCAAATGTATCTCTTCTGAAATATGAATACCTTAGAGCTCCATATATATGGCTAAATTAATGTTATATATTGGCATATACTGTACATGTGAGTGAACATTCTTCAAATGCCGAGAAACAGATGCGCAGCCTCTGCGCAATAAGTACATTCAAGAACGCGACGCCTCTGAACCAGCCAATGCGTAATATGGTTGCCGCCATAGAGATAGATTGAAAACTCTAGTGCCCAAATGAACTATCGGGCCCAAATGCCTATTTTACCATGGGCATTGCCATTGAGGACTTTCAGCATTTTAAAGAAGTCAACTGGGTGGGACTTCCTATGTGTTAATCCAGGTCACCAGGAGGGATCAGCCGATGAATTATACCCCCGTGAAAACAATCCATAAATGCAGGTGGCAATAAATCGCTGACTTTATACCTGTTAAAACAACACACTCCAGGTGGCAGTATGCACCCATTCAGTTTGTTTGCCAACTCATAGAAGTAGTAGAATAAGAAAATTAACTACTTCGAAATGGAGATGGACGCAATGGCTCTGCCTGTGCTCTCACAGATGCCATAATAGGACAGATACAATGATGCGATGTCTATCTAAGTCTATGGGTTGCAGCAGACGTTTTCCAGTAGGAAACGTTCAGGGAATGACGTCCAATGATACAGACGGGATGGATTTCTACCCAAGAGGAAGGGGAAAGCACCTATGTTTTGCCGATCAACTAGAGCAATCTGTAAAATATATATCGCTCTCATCGCAATAAGTAGCCACATTTGTATTGTGTCTTGGAATTTTCGGCAACTGCATGCGCCCAGTGTTTGGACCAAATCCGGACTGTGGGGGGAGTTTTGCGCCTGCTTTTGCACGCTAAACAAAACAACGAACAAGGACTTGGCTGCGCAGAACACACATCCAGCCACGATTAGTAACTATTTAGCTAGTTATGTAGATTGCTTTTGGCAGGTTTGCCTGGGTACATAACTACATTGGTTTATTTGCATGTTTGTGAAGAAAAGCTCCAAACAGATTGGTCGGTCTAAGGAGAGAATGATAGGGGTTTGAGAAATTCAGAGTTTTGTCCCCGGCTTGGACGTTAGCCTCTGCTAGCTACAGAGTTAGCAAATGCCAAAGGGCCTATTTAGCAAGCGTTTTCAAACCTTTCCAGCGTTTGAGAGTTATGACATGACTGCAGTACAGTACTTACCTGTTTGCTGGATTGCTACTATTCATACACACGCTAATATTCGTGAATAAGGTTTTTACTTCCACACTCCGTGAGGGACGGAGCAAGGATATGGGGAAGCGTTGCTCAGCCGACTACTACTGTCACTCCTCCAGGATTTCGAATCAGGAGAGCCCGGGTCGGTTGTTTGGACTCACGGGTAGCCAGCTAGCTACATGGACTCACTGACAAGTAACTACTGTTTCATTTCAATACATATTTGCAGTTTGAATCAAGTAGCTAGCTATCGACAAATTATTTTGCGTGCCTCACCCACAATATTGTGCTGAGGACCACACCATTTGACCAGACCAGTCAACTCGTTACCAGTCGTGAAAGGGCAAGAACAAAAACGACGCGCAAAATGAACTATCAGCAGCACCTTGCAAACTCGGCTGCCATTCGGTCTGAGATCCAGAGGTTCGAATCCGTCCATCCAAACATCTACTCCATATATGAACTGCTGGAGCGCGTGGAAGAGCCCATCCTGCAGAATCAGATTCGAGAACATGTCATCGCCATTGAAGGTAAGGCAGTAGGGGTGCATGTAGCCGTCGCTACAGGTGACATCGGTACATCACCATAACATGTTTTGCTCTGCACTCTCTAATCCTCTCAAATCTGTTTACTGCTGTGGTGTCGGAGTGTTGTATCATTTTAATATGGTTACATCATGGCAGAGCTGCTATGTTGTATGAATGAATGAATTAATTAATGTATAGGCCTTGGTTCCCTGATTGTCAATCAACAATTGATTTCTCTATTGAGCTGTTTCAACAAGCACTTAGCCCAGCTGTATGACACTCAGATAACAATCAGTAGCTTATCATTTGAATAACTTGCATGCAGAACTACATGAGGGGAAGCTCCGACGATCTGCTTTTCAAACTTCTCACACAGCTGGGCAGATGTTGGGCTACCACTATGTACTAGAAGGAGTGACATGCATTATCTCACGACCCCCTTGATAATACATTGTCCTGTTATAATGGCGTCATCATATCGTGACTCATGGCTACTGCTTTTTTTACTCTATTGATTGACTGATGAAATGTCCAGCAGTATTGTAGTGAAGGCCTGGTATTGTTGTTGTCGGTGAGAATGGCAACTGGCTTCTCTCATTCACTGTATAGACTCTGTTAATTTGCATATAAATGGGTGCTGTGTGGTAGGTAGGGTAGGGAGGTGGGGAGTTAGGGAGGACTTGCCAGACAGCCAGGTGTTGTTGACCCACTTTCCACTGATGTTGGAGCCAGCAGCAAAGAAGAGCAAGCGGAAAGTGTCACACATTGAGGTAACATAGCTGTTAACAACAAAAGGTGTTTGCGGTGGGTGTGAGCAGTGTGTGGGTGTGTGACTGACTGAGGCAAGGGTTATCCCACCTCCATCACTGACTGTGTGTGTCCTACATGTACCCTCTGGACACAGTGAGGGGAGGGTGGCTACCCGCCGGGACTTGCTCTCTAGTACCTGGACCTGTCCTGTCAGAGGTACAACGGAACTGGCTGGAGTGGGCCTCCTGAATGGAGGAACTGAGAAGCGGAGTGTGGTCTGGGCAGGGGGAGATTTCTTTGGTCCTCGAGTGCTATTGGCACTGGATCAGCATTGGCCAGGTTAATGGTACTGATTGGAGTGTGTGGGTTGAGCGGATGTTCTTCTCTCCTGGCTTGATGGTCAGTAGTAGGAGCTGAGGACTGGTTTCAAAAAGATCAGTCAGGACCACTGTTGGTCTGGGGCTCCACCAATACTCCAGAAATACCATGAAACTAACTGGTTGGGAAGGGCTCGTACGTAAACATTTCACTGTAAAGTCTACACCTGTTGTGTTCGGCCCATTTCACCTATACACTTTGATATGATTTAGGGCTGTATCATATGTTCTGAGACCGGTTGCTTTTCTCCTGGATGTTTTATTAAGTCCAGTTGTTACCATGTATGCTTGTTTTGTTTACCAAATGTTGTTGGCCGTGTGTGCACTGTAGCATGTGTTCTGATTATATTATACATTTGAATTATCTTAGAGAAGGCTAGCTCTGTCACAGTAGCCTGGAACATTCTGACAGAGATTCTAGTTCTCTAAACATGTCAGATGACCAAATGCTCTTCTGATGGAGAAACCAGCATCATGTTTGTAAACATGTGGTTGGATTGTAGATCAGGTTGGTTGGGATTAGAGCCTGGCTGTCGTTTTCAGGATCCTTGAATGACATCTCACCGAACACTTGTCTGACAGATGGCAAATCCACTCTGAAAACTGCTACGTCACACTTTCTTTATCTTTCAAACCCAGCCAGGACAACTGTCACTCCTGACAGAATGACTGATATCTAGGGAGAGAGAGTGATGGAGGGAGGTGGAGAGAAACAGAATGACTGATATCTAGGGAGAGAGAGAGTGATGGAGGGACGTGGAGAGAAACAGAATGACTGATATCTAGGGAGAGAGAGAGTGATGGAGGGAGGTGGAGAGAAACAGAAAGGAAATTAGGGAGAGGGAAGAGAGACAGAAAGAAACAGTGATCCAGAGAGAGCGATACAGGAGGAAGAGTGAGGGAGAGATGGGGCTGTGAGGGAAAGATGGGGCTGTGAGGGAGAGGAAAAGAGGATGAGATTGCACACCGAACAAAAGAGCAGTTAGGTAATGACTGTGATGGCTGACTGATGTCCTGGCTGACTGATGTCCTGGCTGACTGATGTCCTGGCTGACTGATGTCCTGGCTGACTGATGTCCTGGCTGACTGATGTCCTGGCTGTAATAATAAGTGGGGGGTGCCTTTTAAAGGGTTTTTAGTCCGTTATGCAACCATGGTGTGTGTGTGTGTGTGCAGGTTTTACAGAGTTGTACTGCTGAATGATGCTGATGTCACAGACACCCTATTTTCTCTATATTAGTGCACTACGTTTGATCAGGGACACTGGTCAAACATAGAGCACTATATAATGAATAGGGTGTCGGCGGCGGCAGGCAGGTAGCCTAGCTGTTAAGAGTGTTGGGCCAGTAACTGAAAGGTTGCTGGTTCAAATCCCGGAGCAGACGAGGTGGAAAATCTATCAATGTGCCCTTGAGCAAGGCACTTAACCTCAATCTCTCTTGATGAGAGCGTCTGCTAAATGACTAAAATGTAAATGTAAAATGTGTCATTTCAGACTCCGCAAACCCTGATCTCTGTATTCTGCTGCATTTGTTCCTGCTAAATCACATCCATCCCCAGACAGCAGTACAGCACTACATCACACTGCTCTCCCCCACATTCTGACTGCTGAGGTGAGGAAGGAACTGACACAATGTTCTGTTTCCCAGTAAAATAATAGTTTTTTTGTTTTTGCTGACCAGTTTTGCATTGTTCTGTTGGCACCAAGTGGCTGGTTCAGTAATGTTCTCAGTTCGTCAGCATCATGGTCTTTGTCATACAGAAACATGGCTACTCTTTAGAATGATCAATCAATGAATCATCAGGATGCCATCATCTGTAAGGACAGGACTTTGTGGACTTTGACCGTGTTTCCTACCTCAGTCTATGCATTGAGGTCGCTAGAGATGATTGTTACCACGAAGCAAAGGTCCTGTTTGTGACATGGTTGATGCTAACATGCTTTTGACACATGCTGAGATTCCTTCAGGGACATTTATGCTCCTCACCAGACAGGCAGGTAACATGATCTCTGGCCTCCCCACCAGGCAGACAGGGAACATGATCTCTGGCCTCCCCACCAGGCAGACAGGGAACATGATCTTTGGCCTCCCCACCAGGCAGACAGGGAACATGATCTCTGGCCTCCCCACCAGGCAGACAGGGAACATGATCTTTGGCCTCCCCACCAGGCAGACAGGGAACATGATCTCTGGCCTCCCCACCAGGCAGACAGGGAACATGATCTCTGGCCTCCCCACCAGGCAGACAGGGAACATGATCTCTGGCCTCCCCACCAGGCAGACAGGGAACATGATCTCTGGCCTCCCCACCAGGCAGACAGGGAACATGATCTCTGGCCTCCCCACCAGGCAGACAGGGAACATGATCTCTGGCCTCCCCACCAGGCAGACAGGGAGCATGATCTCTGGCCTCCCCACCAGGCAGACAGGGAACATGATCTCTGGCCTCCCCACCAGGCAGACAGGGAACATGATCTCTGGCCTCCCCACTACCCCTGAGTGTACAAAACATTAGGAACACCCCTTTTCCCTTCATAACTGCCTCAGTTCCTCAGGGCCTGGACTCTACAAGGTGTCGAAAGAGTTCCACAGGGATGCTGGCCAATGTTGACTCCAATGCTTTCCACAGTTGTGTCAAGTTGGCTGGATGTCCTTTGAGTGGTGAACCATACTTGATACACACGGGAAACTGTTGAGCGTGGAAAACCCCAGCAGCGTTGCAGTTCTTGACACAAACCGGTGCACCTGGCACCTACCTCCAAACCACTTAAATCTTTTGTCTTGCCCATTCACCTTCTGAATGGCACACACACACACAATCTGTGTCTCAATTGTCCCAAGGCTTAAAAATCCTTCTTTAACCCGTCTTCTCCCCTTCACCTACACTGATTGAAGTGGATTTAACTGGTGAAATCAATAAGGGATTATAGCTTTCACCTTCATTCACCTGTATATCGGGATATTACTTCTGACAAAATATTGTACTGTTTTGACAATGTTATTTTTGCGCTACTTGGCTGTACCTGCACTAAAACTCCAGGATGTTTCCTTCATAGTTTCATAGTTTGTTCTCATCTTCTTTTTAAATAGTAAGACATGTTTTCAGCACTTTTATTTCCCCGACTGATCAAAAGCAGTTCTCATGTCTCCCCCTCGTCCCTCTGCAGCAGACATATGGTGAGCAACATCGAAATCGCAATAAAAAATCACAGTATCAAATCAGTATCAAATCGCAATACATATAGAATCATGAGAATCGCATAACATATCCACCAAAGTATGGTGATAATATGGTATCGTGAGGTCCCTGGCATTTCCCAGCCCTAGCAGGCAGGTAACCTGATCTCTGGAGGTTGTTGTTTACACATGTTATGTAGTCTACAGTTCACATGGTGCTTCATGTCTCCATGCTATCAGATCTCTTCAGCAACGTGTGTGTGTGTCAACCTGTGTGTCTACCTCGCTGTGGAATCCCTCCTTTAGTGTAACCTGGTGTGAAACAAACCAGAGCCTCACTGTGTTCAGTGGATCAGTATTACAACAGCTCCCCACAGTGGGTTAACCACCTGGACCCCCCTCACTGGGCGGACCGGGCGGCACACTGCAGTCCTCCAATCTAACCTATGACCAGATCCTAGGCTAATAAAGGAGAGGACAGATAAGAGGAATGGGACAAAGATGGGAGAGATGAGGCTGATAAAGGCCAGTGCTTGAAGGGATAATAATCTGTAGGAAAAGGTCAAATCATCTGTAGAGGCTAACAATAGTGTGTGTTAGATGAACAGCAGGACATGGAGATAAAAGCTCCCTCTTTCTTGTTGTGTAGCAGCTGGCTGAGCTTTTCCCTCCTCCCCCTATGATGCAGAGCACAGTCTCAGGGGCCTTCTCATTGGACAGTGCTGAGGTAAGGTCACCTATGAGTGGCTGTGTGGCTCAATTTATCCCGCCCTCTGCTCTCGCTGTCATCGCTTTCTCTCATCCAGGAGCTGGGAAAACAACACACACACACACTGCCTGCCTCCAGGGCGCCATTAGGGAGATGCAGTCATCAGCCATCCATGAGTTTGTTAGCTGGATGCTACTGAGGATGCATCAGCAACCACAACAGACACACACGTACAGTCAACCCACAATGTTTGAGTTTCAGACAGTCCGTGACCCATGTATTTTTATGGGTAAGGCTAGTTCCTTCCCCCTCAAACCAGTATGACTCCTTCCTCTCACACAGGCTTCATCCCCTCCTGCTGACATGGAAGGCATTTACATTTTGATGACCATTAAGTCTCTCCGACGTGCCCACTTCCTCAGGGTCCAAATTGTATTGAACAGACTGTTTCAATTGGACTTCAGCGGGCTGGCGTGAAAAGCCCTGGCTCGATCTCTTTAGATTTGATTAGAAAGGAGCCCTGGAGTGGTGCCTTGGTGGGTGAACAAGCCCCAGCTAGCAGCCTAGTAGTGAGGCAGGAGGGCATATGGGGGTCCATATGTTAAAGAGGTTCCACTGTCTAGACTGTTTACAGGGATTAAGAAACTGGGTGAACAGGACAATGCATATACAGTTATTACTTACTGGGGCCCAGTGGAGACTGGATTCATATACAGTTTTTACTTACTGGGGCCCAGGGGAGACTGGATTCATATACAGTTATTACTTACTGGGGCCCAGTGGAGACTGGATTCATATACAGTTATTACTTACTGGGGCCCAGTGGAGACTGGATTCATATACAGTTATTACTTACTGGGGCCCAGTGGAGACTGGATTCATATACAGTTATTATTTACTGGGGCCCAGTGGAGACTGGATTCATATACAGTTATTACTTACTGGGGCCCAGTGGAGACTGGATTCATATACAGTTATTACTTACTGGGGCCCAGTGGAGACTGGATTCATATACCGTTATTATTTACTGGGGCCCAGTGGAGACTGGATTCATATACAGTTATTACTTACTGGGGCCCAGTGGAGACTGGATTCATATACAGTTATTACTTACTGGGGCCCAGTGGAGACTGGATTCATATACAGTTATTACTTACTGGGGCCCAGTGGAGACTGGATTCATATACAGTTATTACTTACTGGGGCCCAGTGGAGACTGGATTCATATACAGTTATTACTTACTGGGGCCCAGTGGAGACTGGATTCATATACAGTTATTACTTACTGGGGCCCAGTGGAGACTGGATTCATATACAGTTATTACTTACTGGGGCCCAGTGGAGACTGGATTCATATACCGTTATTATTTACTGGGGCCCAGTGGAGACTGGATTCATATACAGTTATTACTTACTGGGGCCCAGTGGAGACTGGATTCATATACAGTTATTACTTACTGGGGCCCAGTGGGGAGTGGATTTGTGTGGTAGACAATGCAGATTAGAGAGGCTGCCCAGTGTCTGCCCCTAGGCTGGGAATAGAGGACACAAGTGGCTGCATGGCAGTGGAATTTATGCCAGTTATTGGCCATGTCCTGTGTGCCCATGCAGTTACAGTGAAGGGTAGAGGGGGGGGAACCACAACGTCACAGTGAAGGATAGAGGGGGGGTGAACCACAACGTCACAGTGAAGGATAGAGGGGGGGTGAACCACAACGTCACAGTGAAGGATAGAGGGGGGTGAACCACAACGTCACAGTGAAGGATAGAGGGGGGGGTGAACCACAACGTCACAGTGAAGGATAGAGGGGGGGTGAACCACAACGTCACAGTGAAGGATAGAGGGGGGTGAACCACAACGTTACAGTGAAGGATAGAGGGGGGGGTGAACCACAACGTCACAGTGAAGGATAGAGGGGGGGTGAACCACAACGTCACAGTGAAGGATAGAGGGGGGGTGAACCACAACGTCACAGTGAAGGATAGAGGGGGGTGAACCACAACGTCACAGTGAAGGATAGAGGGGGGTGAACCACAACATCACAGTGAAGGATAGAGGGGGGGGGGGGTGAACCACAACATCACAGTGAAGGATAGAGGGGGGGGGGTGAACCACAACGTCACAGTGAAGGATAGAGGGGGGGTGAACCACAACGTCACAGTGAAGGATAGAGGGGGGGGTGAACCACAACGTCACAGTGAAGGATAGAGGGGGGTGAACCACAACGTCACAGTGAAGGATAAAGGGGGGTGAACCACAACTTCACAGTGAAGGATAGAGGGGGGTGAACCACAACGTCACAGTGAAGGATAGAGGGGGGGTGAACCACAACGTCACAGTGAAGGATAGAGGGGGGTGAACCACAACGTTACAGTGAAGGATAGAGGGGGGGTGAACCACAACGTCACAGTGAAGGATAGAGGGGGGGTGAACCACAACGTTACAGTGAAGGGTAGAGGGGGGTGAACCACAAGGTCACAGTGAAGGATAGAGGGGGGTGAACCACAAGGTCACAGTGAAGGATAGAGGGGGGTGAACCACAAGGTCACAGTGAAGGGTAGAGGGGGGTGAACCACAAGGTCACAGTGAAGGGTAGAGGGGGGTGAACCACAAGGTCACAGTGAAGGGTAGAGGGGGGTGAACCACAACGTCACAGTGAAGGATAGAGGGGGGTGAACCACAAGGTCACAGTGAAGGATAGAGGGGAGTGAACCACAACGTCACAGTGAAGGATAGAGGGGAGTGAACCACAACATCACAGTGAAGGATAGAGGGGAGTGAACCACAAGGTCACAGTGAAGGATAGAGGGGAGTGAACCACAACATCACAGTGAAGGATAGAGGGGGGTGAACCACAACATCACAGTGAAGGATAGAGGGGAGTGAACCACAACATCACAGTGAAGGGTAGAGGGGAGTGAACCACAACATCACAGTGAAGGATAGAGGGGAGTGAACCACAACATCACAGTGAAGGATAGAGGGGAGTGAACCACAACATCACAGTGAAGGCTATGAAGCTTTATATGATGATGTGATTTGTGTCCCTTCTGATTTGTGTCCCTCCCTTCTCTAATTCGGAGGCCAGTGATGAAATGGAGGAAGAGACCTAAAGCCACAGCGATGATGGAAAGGTTTGTGTTTTTGGAGAACTGTGTGTGTGATGCCAGAGAGTCAGCCACACAGTAGCCCGTATCACTAAAGATGGACGCTTCCTCGTCTCTCTGTTTTATCAGTCTTTTAGAATTCTTCCTCACTCTTTGTCAACAATAGCCTATTTGTGGCCAATAAAGGTGTATTTACTGTCCTCAAACCTGTCTCCCTCTTGTAGTATTTATCTGCCTTTATCCAGTCTCCCTCTCATCCCCTCATTCTCCACACAGTTTGTTGTTCATTTAATGCACCTTTCAAACTCATTCCTCGGAGGGCAGAGTGTCTCTGGGCTTTCGCTGTTCCCTTGTACTTGATGAAATTAGGTTACTATTTAGTAAGGATCTCCCCTCACCTGGTTGTCTAGGTCTTAATTGAAAGGAAAAACCAGCAGACACTGGGCTCCCATGGAAATGACTGAGTTCGACACTCCTGATCTAATGTTTGAATAATAAACAGCTGCAAGGCAAGTTTGCACTGAAGTCTGCCTGCTTATTCTTAGCAGTCAGTGTTTTGTGTAGTGCTTGGTGTAGATCTCACATTTCACTGTGTATCTCTCTCCTCTCGTCATTTCTCCTGTTTGAGAATGATCCCCTCCAGCTGCCTACCACTTCTCAGTTAGCTATGGAAAATCCAGCTGGCTTGCTCCTCCTGAAATATTGATCAAAACTCAACATCCCTTAAGTTGTCATTTGCAAAGTGCACCGCTGTAACAGATACTCAGGGCTTCCGAGTGGCGCAGTGGTCTCAGGCACTGCATCTCAGTGCTAGAGGCGTCACTACAGATATCCTGGTTCCAATCCAGGCTGTATCACAACCGTCCGTGATTGGAAGTCCTATAGGGCGGCGCACAATTGGCCCAGCGTCATCCGGGTTTGGGCCTCTCGGTAGGCCGTTGTTGTAAATAAGAATTTGTTCTAAACTAACCTGCCTAATTAAATAATTGTTTTTTTAATACAAAACATGAACAAAAAATAAATAAACCGATATTCTGACAGATCATGATCTTTCAGTTCAAATTCATGGATTTTGCAACACAATTCTTTAACCTTCTCTTCCATGTAAGGGTTTAAGATATTCTTTGAAGTCCGTCTTGGCTGAATGCATTGTGATACTGATAGGACAGGTCTTTTTCCAAATGCTGGCCTAACCTAGTTCTTTTCCCCCATTTGAGACCTCCAGGAAGCATGTGTGAAGAAGGGTGACAAGAAGAAGGGTGATCTTTTGCAAGTCGTGATAGGCTGGCTGTTGCTGTCGAAATGAGCCTTTCTGGGAAATGTCCAATGGTTCCACCTCTCTAGCTGTTCTTTAGGGCATGGTTCCACCTCTCTAGCTGTTCTTTAGGGCATGGTTCCACCTCTCTGGCTGTTCTTTAGGGCATGGTTCCACCTCTGGCTGTTCTTTAGGGCATGGTTCCACCTCTGGCTGTTCTTTAGGGCATGGTTCCCCCTCTCTGGCTGTTCTTTAGGGCATGGTTCCCCCTCTCTGGCTGTTCTTTAGGGCATGGTTCCACCTCTGGCTGTTCTTTACTGCATGGTTCCACCTCTGGCTGTTCTTTAGTGCATGGTTCCACCTCTCTGGCTGTTCATTAGGGCATGGTTCCACCTCTCTGGCTGTTCTTTAGGGCATGGTTCCACCTCTGGCTGTTCTTTAGTGCTTGGTTCCACCTCTCTGGCTGTTCTTAGGGCATGGTTCCCCCTCTCTGGCTGTTCTTAGGGCATGGTTCCCCCTCTCTGGCTGTTCTTTACTGCATGGTTCCACCTCTCTAGCTGTTCTTTAGGGCATGGTTCCACCTCTCTGGCTGTTCTTTAGGGCATGGTTCCACCTCTCTGGCTGTTCTTTAGGGCATGGTTCCACCTCTCTGGCTGTTCTTTAGGGCATGGTTCCACCTCTCTGGCTGTTCTTTAGGGCATGGTTCCACCTCTCTGGCTGTTCTTTAGGGCATGGTTCCACCTCTCTGGCTGTTCTTTAGGGCATGGTTCCACCTCTCTGGCTGTTCTTTAGGGCATGGTTCCACCTCTCTGGCTGTTCTTTAGGGCATGGTTCCACCTCTCTGGCTGTTCTTTAGGGCATGGTTCCACCTCTCTGGCTGTTCATTAGGGCATGGTTCCACCTCTCTGGCTGTTCATTAGGGCATGGTTCCACCTCTCTGGCTGTTCATTAGGGCATGGTTCCACCTCTCTGGCTGTTCTTTAGGGCATGGTTCCACCTCTCTGGCTGTTCTTTAGGGCATGGTTCCCAACCGGTGTGCCACGGCAGGAACTCTCAGCTGCGCCGCCAAACTTTTCCTAATCTGGATGATTCTTTTGGAACAATCACCTGTGGAATGCACATGGGATGTTGACTTGGGAGCACCAGTGGGGGTCAGATACAACGGCCTGAGAACACTGGACTTGTTTTATCATTTGAGGGGCGCTTCACTAGCAAAGTAATTTGTATCATTTTACTTTGTCTTTGAAAACCATTAGCGCAGGTAATCTAACTAGGTTTGCCAGTAGCCAGAGTCATTTTTTAATTCTATGGCTCTGGGCTTAGCTATACCACAGCCTCTGCTGTAGAAACAAACAGAGCATGGCTTGATGTCAGTGGTTGCACATTTACATGCAGAAAACTGCTCGTCTCTGGAACAAACTGTTAAAAATGAAAGACCTATTTTACCGGAGCTAAAAACATTATTTCTGGTGCAGATTTGCGGAACTCTCTTAAAAGGTACTTACAATTTTAACCATCATGAGTAAGGAACTATGAAAACTAGGAAAATATTTAAAATAATAAAATAATTGAATGTATAAAAAAACATTTGCCACAGAAAATTACTGATTTGCAGTACGGAGGTCATTACCACTAAATACATGAATAGGGAAAATGTGTGCCACGGAATGTTCTATCCCATCAAGGTGTGCCAGGGTTAAGAAAAGGTTGTGAGCCACTGTCTTAGGGAACTCAGTGGGATTCAGCCTGGCCTGTCATCTGTTTAGCTCTTCTGTTTAGCTCTCCCCAGAAAAGTCTGTCAAGGATGCTTCTCTCTTCTGGTTGCCACTTCCTTGGGTTGTAATTGTACTGTGTTTGTATTTGCTGCAGTGGGACCTCTTGGAAAAGGCCTCTCTTACTGTAGATAGCCACGGTTTTGCTCTTATCTCATCCTATCTCCCCTGACACCTGTGGCCTTAGTTGAGTCACTCCTCTTCAGAGAGGAAGTGTTTAGTTCTCCAACGAGGCAGAACAAACGGCTACAGCTGTTTTGACTGAACAGAAACACCATCTGTGTGTACCACTGCTACGTAGCTAATGAGAACAAGTCACCCAATGCAACTGTAGATTACAGCCTTTTCATTTCTCACATTGCCTCCCATTCCTCTCCTGTTGTGTCACTGTTGTGTCACTGTTGTGTAGCCTACCTGACAAACTTAGGGTTCAGATATGTAACCTCTCAAACCGAGTAGCTGGAAAATCCCCCAACTTCCTTCTTCCTGTCCCTCAGAAGTTGATCATTCCTTGACCCCCCCCCCCCCCCCCATGACTGAATAAGACCTGTCTAGCCTGCCTGTGGAGTCTTGGTGTACTAGAGGAGGAAGTAGAAACAGCTGCTGACAGGACAGCAGACCACAGAGCTCCACTCCGCCACTAGCTGTTATCTACAGCCCTGTTAAAGCAGCATGAGGGAGGGGAGAGACCGAGGGGACTGGAAGCTTGTCCAATTCTAAGGTAGTCCTGTCTGCAAGCAGAGAGCGGCCCAGGCCACACCAGCTGTGGACTGCAGCTGCACCGGGAGGCTAGTGTGTGAGTGTCTCACAGCACTCCTTTCAGCAGGAAGTGTGTTAGCGTAGGGGTTATTTTTAAGATGTCCTCCATGGGATATGCTGCTGGAATCAGACTCATGCTATTGTTTTGTTTGACTCCGGTCCGTGTCTGGCTCCGAACAGAGAGCAGCTTCCCCTCCTGGTGTGTGTGTGTGTGTGTGTGTGTGTGTGTGTGTGTGTGTGTGTGTGTGTGTGTGTGTGTCTTGCAAGAGGAGTCTGTGCCACAAGGGGGACATGCAGTACTACACCCCCCCCATACACACCCTCAGCTTCCCCAGGGGCATTATGATGTCACTTCCTGGTGCATTGATCGCTGTGTCAGGCTTTGCACTCCCAGCAGTCTGCTAGTCCCAGAGGAGGGAGTGTGACCACAGATGCCGTCTGCTCGGTCGGTCTGCAGCTCAGGACACTGACCTCCTGACTGTGAAGCTGATGCTAGAGGCTGAGTGAAGGGTGTCCTGTTGTGATGGTCTAGTTGTTGTTTAGACAGCAAGCCCTGTTTGTAGTGTAGGCTGTTAGTTTACTGCTTCACCTTCCCTCTTAACATACGTTTAGATGAAACAAGCCCTGTTTGTAGTGTAGGCTGTTAGTTTACTGCCTCACCTTCCCTTTTAACACACGTTTAGATGAAACAAGCCCTGTTTGTAGTGTAGGCTAATACATCGAGTTCCAAAAGTATTGGGGACAGTGACACATTTTGTGACATTGCGTGCTATGAATATGGGACCAAATATTTTTGGTACTACTTTAATACACAAGTGAATTTGTCCCAATACTTTTGGTCCCCTAAAATGGGGGAACTCTGTTTAGGAGTGCTGTCATTTCCAAACGGTTCAACTGATATGGATGAAAATACCCTCAAATTTAAAGCTGACAGTTTGTCATTGTATCATTTCAAATTCATAGTGCTGGAGTCCAGAGCCAAAACAACACATTTGTCACTTTCCCAATACTGTTGGAGCTCACTGTTATGTTTCTTCCTATAGATGAAACGAGCTGCTTCCTATTGAAATGGGTACAACAGATGCTCCTCACCCTGAAGGGCCTAGTCTCATCCAACGATGCATGTTCCATTGGCTAACTAACTAGGCCTAATTTTAATTTCACTACCATGAGTCCAGACCTCCACCGGATAATGAGCTCTTCCTGTTGATGATCATGTGATACACTTCTGGAAACATTAATGGTTCATCTTCTCATTTCTCAAAGACCTACTACTAAAACCACATTTTTATTGATACGTTATTTTATACATGAAACTCTTTATTTTAACATTCATTAATCATGATGTGTAGCATGTTTAAGAGACTAATAACACAAGTAGAATCAGTCTTAATTGAATTAGCCCATTTGCCTATATAATATTTTATATAATGCTTAGTTACTACATTATCCATCAGTGTTAGGCTATGTCTAGTGGTTAAACCTACTTCCTGGGGGGGGGGGGGGGGGTGTTGTTATCTGCATGGTGATGGCTCAGTCTTATTGGTCATCACTTACTATGATGCTTTAGAAAATGGTTCTGTGCGGAGCTAGGTCAATAGGAGGCACCACTCAGTCACTCTCCCCATCTGGCCTTTTGGAGGTGAAATCAATGCCCCCTTTTCCCTCTAAAGGACCCTCTCCTTGTATTGGGTCACCATCTGCCAGTGGGATCCCCACCCGGCCGTCCTCCATTTTAACAACGTAAGGAATCTACGGCAGCTCAGTGTCTACAGCTCATCAGCCTCTAGTGCTGATGCTGATGTTCCATTCTATTAGAGGACCAATGTGCATCCATCCGCTGGGCTTGTTGCTGCAGGAATCAGGCTGTTGAGTTACTGTGTGATTCATGTAATGTGGGCTGGCTGGGTTATTTAATGATTTCTAGTTCTTATATATTCTAGTTATTTATAATGAATGTTGACTGAGTGCTGTGGGGATGTTGTGTTAGATTAGAACACAGACCATACCTTGAAACAGACAGTTTCAGACTGAACAGACAGACTGAAACAGCATTAAGAGGTTAGGCTATGTGATTGTGTCGCCACGCATCTCTCCTGTTCTGATGGTGGCGTGGATCCTCACCGCCCTCTCGTTGACACACCACCACATTGTGAGGAGCCTCCAGATCAATTCTATCAGATGTAGATATGGTGATGTTGGTGAGGTCTCTGACCCTTGAGTAGCCTAGAGAGACGATCAGTCCTTTTAGAAGGATCAAAATATCACCTGGATCTGTGTGTTTCCATGCTGTTTTAGGCCCTGTAGCGTGTAGGAACATAGTCCCTCTGCTAACATGCAGCGCCAGCTGAACATCCCCCAGTGGTCCCATCAGTCCACAGACTTCCACTGCGTTCCCTCTGTGTCCTGTATGATATTAGGTGTACAGCAAGCCAGGCCTGTCTGTTAGGTTAAATACATCTTGTCATATTAAGGCAGGGGGGTTATTCATCTGCCTCAGCTGTCGTTAGAGAGGGACACTGACTGACCCAGGGAATCACTAACGTTGTTTTTGGCAGCTGTGGATATACCCTGGAAAGGCAATGTACGGCGTCTGCCTAAGCTGTTCAGCACGCATACAGGCTGCTGTAAACACACGCATACAGGCTGCTGCAAACACACGCATACAGGCTGCTGCAAACACACGCATACAGGCTGCTGCAAACACACGCATACAGGCTGCTGCAAACACACGCATACAGGCTGCTGCAAACACACGCATACAGGCTGCTGCAAACACACGCATACAGGCTGCTGCAAACACACGCATACAGGCTGCTGCAAACACACGCATACAGGCTGCTGCAAACACACGCATACAGGCTGCTGCAAACACACGCATACAGGCTGCTGCAAACACACATGTTCATGCGCACACACACCTGAGGCACAATCTGTCCCATGTGTGTGTGTGTCCCTTCTGTGTACGCGTTGTGTGTGTGTGTTGCCGTGGTGAGGACTGAGATAAAGGGATAATTGGCCCCAGAGGACAGAGCTCTCTCTCTCTCTCTCTCTCTTGGGACAGTAACGTTAAGGGGTGAGAGGGAGACAGGGACGGTAACGTTAAGGGGTGAGACAGGGACAGTAACGTTAAGGGGTGAGACAGGGACGGTAACGTTAAGGGGTGAGACAGGGACGGTAACGTTAAGGGGTGAGACAGGGACGGTAACGTTAAGGGGTGAGACAGGGACGGTAACGTTAAGGGGTGAGACAGGGACGGTAACGTTAAGGGGTGAGACAGGGACGGTAACGTTAAGGGGTGAGACAGGGACGGTAACGTTAAGGGGTGAGACAGGGACGGTAACGTTAAGGGGTGAGACAGGGACGGTAACGTTAAGGGGTGAGACAGGGACGGTAACGTTAAGGGGTGAGACAGGGACGGTAACGTTAAGGGGTGAGACAGGGACGGTAACGTTAAGGGGTGGGACGGTAACGTTAAGGGGTGGGACGGTAACGGTAACTTTAAGGGGGGAGAGGGAGGTAGCGGCAGGCTGCAGGGACGGTAACGTTAAGGGGGAGAGGGAGGTAGCGGCAGGCTGCAGGGACGGTAACGTTAAGGGGGAGAGGGAGGTAGCGGCAGGCTGCAGGGACGGTAACGTTAAGGGGGGAGAGGGAGGTAGTGGCAGGGACGTTAAGGGGGGAGAGGGAGACAGTAACGTTAAGGGGGGAGAGGGAGGTAGTGGCAGGCTGCAGGGACGGTAACGTTAAGGGGGGAGAGGGAGGTAGTGGCAGGCTGCAGGGACGGTAACGTTAAGGGGGTAGAGGGAGGTAGCGGCAGGCTGCAGGGACGGTAACGTTAAGGGGGGAGAGGGAGGTAGTGGCAGGCTGCTATGTCCCATCCTTTACCACTCTTCATCATAGATTTCTACTGTACTAGTCAAATAGCCACACATGACGAAGGAAGGAAGGAAGGAAGGAAGGAAGGAAGGCAGGGCTTATGCCTTGTCGGTGACTTGTGAGTGTGCATGCTTCATGTATTTGTACACTTTGCATTCGATCACAAGCACACACACATAGACACACATACCCCAACTGAATTCTTTAGGCTATGTATGTTTCCTGTGTACTTGTTTCACAGAGCTGAGTGGTGTAGCTCTCCCAGCGATATGAATGCTGGTCCTCTTGAACCTTAATAGGTGTCTGAAACAGAGCCAGCTACTGTGTTGCAGCCTGCAGCTCTCCCTGGCTGTCTGAACCCCACTATTTTCTATAGTTAGACTGTTCTGTTGTTACCATGGCGCCCTAGTAGCAGCCTAAGCACAGAGCTCCTGAAGATGTGTACATATGAAGTCATTTTTGTAGGTGTTATTAATGGTTGATAGTTTTAGATAGCAGAGTGTTTATTGCACGTATCTGGTGTTTTTCAGCCATGGATTTGCAGATTGATTGACAGGTTAACATGTTTTTCAGCCATGGATTTGCAGATTGACTGACAGGTTATCATGTTTTTGCTTGGCTAACTAGCTAGCTAGCTGGCTAATGTTTTTGCTTGGCTAACTAGCTAGCTAGCTGGCTAATGTTTTTGTTTGAAAAATGCACCTGGACACAGTACCAGTTTTTTTGGGGGGGGTTTCACCTGGCTGCCAATTCCTGATCTTCTGACAACATCATTTGAAAAGTGGGGTGAGGGGAATGGGAGGGCTACAGCAGTGCCGAGGAAGAGGGCTCGTGGTGAGGACGACTGGCTACTATTCTGAACGTTGTGTGGTGATCTTTCTGTCGCCCAGAGCTGCTGAGGCATCACCCAAGTGGTTCTACACAGAGAGGAAGAGGAGAAGCCCAGTAGCTATAAGAGTCAGGCTGGTTCCCTGACTTACCCTCTACAAGATATCAGCAGACCCCACCGTTTACCATCCTCTGACCAGCTCTCTCTGCTCAACCAATTCTTTATTTATTTTTTATTTCACCTTTATTTAACCAGGTAGGCTAGTTGAGAACACCTTTATTTAACCAGGTAGGCTAGTTGAGAACACCTTTATTTAACCAGGTAGGCTAGTTGAGAACACCTTTATTTAACCAGGTAGGCTAGTTGAGAACACCTTTATTTAACCAGGTAGGCTAGTTGAGAACAAGTTCTCATTTACAACTGCGACCTGGCCAAGATAAAGCATAGCAGTGTGAACAGACAACAACACAGAGTTACACATGGAGTAAACAATAAACAAGTCAATAACACAGTAGGAAAAAAGGGGGGAAAAGTCTTTATAGCAATGAGCTGACCCTCTCCATCTTCAGAGGATGCAGCTTTCAAAGACTTGGCTTCTATTGGTTGACCTGTCATGATATATTCCTTGTTTTTTGCTCTTGAAGCGCTTTAAGACTCTATGAAAAGTGCATGTAATGTAGTATTATTATTTTTCTGTGTTCTAGAAGCCTCCTCTCGCTCTGTGTTCTTTCTAGAAGCCTCCTCTCGCTCTGTGTTCTTTCTAGAAGCCTCCTCTCGCTCTGTGTTCTTTCTAGAAGCCTCCTCTCGCTCTGTGTTCTTTCTAGAAGCCTCCTCTCGCTCTGTGTTCTTTCTAGAAGCCTCCTCTCGCTCTGTGTTCTTTCTAGAAGCCTCCTCTCGCTCTGTGTTCTTTCTAGAAGCCTCCTCTCGCTCTGTGTTCTTTCTAGAAGCCTCCTCTCGCTCTGTGTTCTTTCTAGAAGCCTCCTCTCGCTCTGTGTTCTTTCTAGAAGCCTCCTCTCGCTCTGTGTTCTTTCTAGAAGCCTCCTCTCGCTCTGTGTTCTTTCTAGAAGCCTCCTCTCGCTCTGTGTTCTTTCTAGAAGCCTCCTCTGTGCTCACTGCTCAGAGTGTGTTGGGCAGCGCTCTGTTCTGCAGCCTCTGCTTTCCCAAAGTGTGTTTTAACGCGAGTCACTCTGGCACATCAGCGGGAGGGAGTGTGTGACTCACCACTGTGAGAGCGGGCCGATGACAGCATAGTCTGCGGGGGCACTCGGGGCTACTGCTCAACTCAGTAAGCATCGCCCCATCGAGGAACAGGGTCCTTCTTTAAAGTTAATACTGTCCTTTGATGGGTCTTGTTCTCTTTTAAATCCCCCTCCCCAGTCAATGAGCTCTTTAACATGCTGTGAATTACACAGATAGCAGGAGGACCCACACACATGCAGGCTATATGTACCTCTGAGTAGTGGTGACCTCATTCATAGCCACCACTACTAACTGTGACCAATGCATTGTGTTATTGCTTTAGTATTAGTCAGCCAGAGGCTTGTTGTTGCTTGTTTGTCAGGGCAGACCCTCATGTTGTCACTCTGGCCTCCTGACTGGGTAGCTTCTGTAGAAGGCTGGGTGTGTTATTTCCTAGAGGCTCTGAGCTGGTCTGACTGGAAGAGGAGGATGGAGGGAAGTAGAGGGGAGAGGAGTATGGAGGGAAGTAGAGGGGAGAGGAGTATGGAGGGAAGTAGAGGGGAGAGGAGTATGGAGGGAAGTAGAGGGGAGAGGAGTATGGAGGGAAGTAGAGGGGAGAGGAGTATGGAGGGAAGTAGAGGGGAGAGGAGTATGGAGGGAAGTAGAGGGGAGAGGAGTATGGAGGGGAGAGGAGGATGGAGGGAAGTGGTGGAGGGGAGAGGAGTATGGAGGGAAGTAGAGGGGAGAGGAGTATGGAGGGAAGTAGAGGGGAGAGGAGTATGGAGGGAAGTAGAGGGGAGAGGAGTATGGAGGGAAGTAGAGGGGAGAGGAGTATGGAGGGAAGTAGAGGGGAGAGGAGTATGGAGGGAAGTGGTGGAGGGGAGAGGAGTATGGAGGGAAGTAGAGGGGAGAGGAGGATGGAGGGAAGTAGAGGGGAGAGGAGGATGGAGGGAAGTAGAGGGGAGAGGAGGATGGAGGGAAGTAGAGGGGAGAGGAGGATGGAGGGAAGTGGAGGGGAGAGGAGGATGGAGGGAAGTGGTGGAGGGGAGAGGAGGATGGAGGGAAGTGGTGGAGGGGAGAGGAGGATGGAGGGAAGTAGAGGGGAGAGGAGGATGGAGGGAAGTAGAGGGGAGAGGAGGATGGAGGGAAGTAGAGGGGAGAGGAGGATGGAGGGAAGTGGAGGGGAGAGGAGGATGGAGGGAAGTGGTGGAGGGGAGAGGAGGATGGAGGGAAGTAGAGGGGAGAGGAGTATGGAGGGAAGTAGAGGGGAGAGGAGTATGGAGGGAAGTAGAGGGGAGAGGAGTATGGAGGGAAGTAGAGGGGAGAGGAGTATGGAGGGAAGTAGAGGGGAGAGGAGTATGGAGGGAAGTAGAGGGGAGAGGAGTATGGAGGGAAGTGGTGGAGGGGAGAGGAGGATGGAGGGAAGTAGAGGGGAGAGGAGGATGGAGGGAAGTAGAGGGGAGAGGAGGATGGAGGGGAGAGGAGGATGGAGGGAAGTGGAGGGGAGAGGAGGATGGAGGGAAGTGGTGGAGGGGAGAGGAGGATGGAGGGAAGTGGTGGAGGGGAGAGGAGGATGGAGGGAAGTGGTGGAGGGGAGAGGAGGATGGAGGGAAGTGGAGGGGAGAGGAGGATGGAGGGAAGTGGTGGAGGGGAGAGGAGGATGGAGGGAAGTGGTGGAGGGGAGAGGAGGATGGAGGGAAGTAGAGGGGAGAGGAGGATGGAGGGAAGGAGAGGAGGATGGAGGGAAGTAGAGGGGAGAGGAGGATGGAGGGAAGGAGAGGAGGATGGAGGGAAGGAGAGGGGAGAGGAGGATGGAGGGAAGTAGAGGAGGATGGAGGGAAGGAGAGGAGGATGTAGGGAAGGAGAGGGGAGAGGAGGATGGAGGGAAGTAGAGGGGAGAGGAGGATGGAGGGAAGGAGAGGCGGATGGAGGGGAGAGGAGGAGGGGGGGTGAAATAGAGGGGAGGATGGAAGTAGAGTGGGGGAAATTGAGGGGAGAGGAGGGGGAATTAGAGGAGAAGGGAGGGGGGGAGAGGAGGAGAAGGGAGGGGGGGGAGAGGAGGAGAAATTAGGGAAGTAGAGGGGAGAGGAGGATGGAGTAGGAAGAAGCAGAGGGAAGAGGGGAAACAAGGGAAGTAGAGAGAAGATTAGGGGGGGATAATGAAGCAGAGGAGAAGGAATGGAAGGAGAGAGTGGGTTGTGGTCCCATCCTGCTGCCCTACAGAGCTGAAAGGGAAGCCCCGCCCCCTTGCCCTGCCCCCAAGAGCAATGTACTCTTGGAAAACTGACTCTGTGAACGGAACATTGTGTGGGAAGCCCTTCACATCACAGACTCTTTCAAAGAGAAAAGGGAAAAACATTCTTGTCTGTGGAGGGGTTTCAGAATCTTGAGAGGCCTTGGGAGGACAGTGAATACAGCAGCTCAGAGCCCAGCTTGACCTTTGTGACCTGAGAGACAGTATCCAATTGAATTAAGTTCCAAATTTCATCTGGTCCTGTGGCTAGGCTTGGGCTGTGTCCCAAATGGCTCCCTATTCCCTATTTAGTGCACTACTTTGGATGGATCCTGGTGAAAAGTATTGCACTAAATAGGGAATAGGGTGCATTTTGAGATGCAACCTTGACCGTCTGGATTCAGAGAGGCCAGAGGAACACAGACGCTGGATTCTTCTCTCCATCAGCCCTCCACTGCTCCTGCCTTGGAAATACCACCTCTTCTCAGTCCATCGACCAACTTGTCCAGTCTGAGGACAGCAGGATTACAGATGGGCTCCGTGTTTGTTGTCGCGTTTCTGATCCGACTGGAAAACTGTTGACGTTGAAGGTGGGTGGGATATGCTCTCTGAACCTTCCCCCAGCCCACCACAGTTGTATTTCATATCATTCAGAGGTTGTAGAGAGCAGCGACAGTCCCACCCATCCTTTACCTCCTGTTCATGACTTCCATGTCTGACAGAACCTGCATCATGCTGTCCCACACAACCACTACAGTGTTGTGCCTCGCTTAGCTGGGGTTACAGGACTGCAGAATGATCCCCTCCTACCTGGGCCAGCCTGGAGCAGTCAGGAGAGGAGAAGAACAGAGCAGATGGACAGACTGTGTGTGTGTGTGGGTATCTTTCTTTCTGTGCCAGGAGAAGGGGGAGAGAAAGAGGAGGTCTGGATAAGGCTGAGACAGAGAAGAGAGAGGGGAGGTCTGGATATGACTGAGACAGAGAAGAGAGAGAGGAGGTCTGGATATGGCTGAGACAGAGAAGAGAGAGGGGAGGTCTGGATATGACTGAGACAGAGAAGAGAGAGAGGAGGTCTGGATATGGCTGAGACAGAGAAGAGAGGGAGAGAGAGAGAGGAGGTCTGGATATGGCTGAGCCAGAGAAGAGAGGGAGGAGATCTGGATATGGCTGAGACTGAGAGAGAGGCGGTCTGGATATGGCTAAGACAGAGGAGAGATAGGAGATCTGGATATGGCTGAGCCAGAGAAGAGAGAGAGGAGATCTGGATATGGCTGAGACTGAGAGAGAGGCGGTCTGGATATGGCTAAGACAGAGAAGAGAGAGAGGAGGTCTGGATATGGCTGAGAGAGAGAGGTCTGGATATGGCTGAGACAGAGAAGAGAGGGAGAGAGAGGAGGTCTGGATATGGCTGAGCCAGAGAAGAGAGGGAGAGAGAGGAAGTCTGGATATGGCTGAGCCAGAGAAGAGAGGGAGAGAGAGGAGGTCTGGATATGGCTGAGACAGAGAAGAGAGGGAGAGAGAGGAGGTCTGGATATGGCTGAGCCAGAGAAGAGAGGGAGAGAGAGGAGGTCTGGATATGGCTGAGACAGAGAAGAGAGGGAGAGAGAGGAAGTCTGGATATGGCTGAGCCAGAGAAGAGAGTGAGAGAGAGGAGGTCTGGATATGGCTGAGACAGAGAAGAGAGAGAGGAGGTTGGGGGTAAAACATACAACATTATAAAATCCATGTACACAAACAACAAGTGTGCGGTTAAAATTGGCAAAAAACACACATTTCTTCACACAGGGTCGTGGGGTGAGACAGGGATGCAGCTTAAGCCCCACCCTCTTCAACATATATATTAACGAATTGGCACGGGCAGTAGAAAAGTCTGCAGCACCCGGCCTCACCCTACTAGAATCCGAAGTCAAATGTCTGCTGTTTGCTGATGATCTGGTGCTTCTGTCACCAACCAAGGAGGGCCTACAGCAGCACCTAGATCTTATGCACAGATTCTGTCAGACACGGGCCCTGACAGTAAATCTCAGTAAGACCAAAATAATGGTGTTCCAAAAAAGGTCCAGTCACCAGGACCACAAATACAAATTCCATCTAGACACTGTTGCCCTAGAGCACACAAAAAACTATACATACCTTGGCCTAAACATCAGCGCCACAGGTAACTTCCACAAAGCTGTGAACGATCTGAGAGACGTGTTAAGAAGGGCATTCTATGTCATCAAAAGGAACATAAATTTCAACATACCAATTAGGATTTGGCTAAAAATACTTGAATCAGTCATAGAGCCCATTGCCCTTTATGGTTGTGAGGTCTGGGGTCCGCTCACCAACAAAGACTTCATAAAATGGGACAAACACCAAATTGAGACTCTGCACGCAGAATTGTACAACGTAGAACACCAAATAATGCATGCAGAGCAGAATTAGGACGATACCCACTAATTATCAAAATCCAGAAAAGAGCCGTTAAATTCTACAACCACCTAAAAGGAAGCGATTCCCAAACCTTCCATAACAAAGCCATCACCAACAGAGAGATGAACCTGGAGAAGAGTCCCCTAAACAAGCTGGTCCTGGGGCTCTGTTCACAAACACAAGCACACCCTACAGAGCCCCAGGACAGCAGCACAATTAGACCCAACCAAATCATGAGAAAACAAAAAGATAATTACTTGACACATTGGAAAGAATTAACAAAAAAACAGAGCAAACTAGAATGCTATTTGGCCCTACACAGAGAGTACACAGCGGCAGAATACCTGACCACTGTGACTGACCCAAAATTAAGGAAAGCTTTGACTATGTACAGACTCAGTGAGCATAGCCTTGCCATTGAGAAAGACCGCCGTAGGCAGACATGGCTCTCAAGAGAAGACAGGCTATGTGCTCACTGCCCACAAAATGAGGTGGAAACTGAGCTGCACTTCCTAACCTCCTGCCCAATGTATGACCATATTAGAGAGACATATTTCCCTCAGATTACACAGATCCACAAAGAATTCGAAAACAAATCCAATTTTGATAAACTCCCATATCTACTGGGTGAAATTCCACAGTGTGCCATCACAGCAGCAAGATTTGTGACCTGTTGCCACGAGAAAAGGGCAACCAGTGAAGAACAAACACCATTGTAAATACAACTCATATTTATGCTTATTTATTTTATCTTGTGTACTTTAACCATTTGTACATTGTTAAAACACTGTATATATATATATAATGACATTTGTAATGTCTTTATTGTTTTGAAACTTCTGTATGTGTAATGTTTACTGTTAATTTGTATTGTTTATTTCACTTTATATATTATCTAACTCACTTGCTTTGGCAATGTTAACACGTTTCCCATGCCAATAAAGCCCTTGAATTGAATTGAGAGGGGTTAACTGCCTTGTTCAGGGGCAGAACTACAGATTTTCATCTGGTCAGCTTGGGGGAATCAATCTTGCATCCTTACAGTTAAGTAGTCCAATGCAATAACGACCTGCCTCTCTCGTTGCACTCTACAAGGAGACTGTCTGTTACGCGAATGCAGTAAGCCAAGGTAAGTTGCTAGCTAGCATTAAACTTATCTTATAAAAAACAATCATAATCACTAGTTAACTACACATGGTTGATGATATTACTAGATATACTCTAGCGTGTCCTGTGTTGCATATAATCTGACTGAGCATACAAGTATCTAAGTATCTGACTGAGCGGTGGTAGGCAGAAGCAGGGGGGTAAACATTCATTCAAACAGCACTTTTGTGCGTTTTGCCAGCAGCTCCTCGTTGTGCGTCAAGCATTGCGCTGTTTATGTAACCGAAGTGAAATGGCTGGCTAGTTAGCGCGCGGTAATAGCGTTTCAAATGTCACTCGCTCTGAGCCTTCTAGTGGTTGTTCCCCTTGCTCTGCATGGGTAACGCTGCTTCGATAGAGGCTGTTGTCGTTGTGTTGCTGGTTCGAGCCCAGGGATGAGCGAGGAGAGGGACAGAACCTATACTGTTACACTGGCAATACTAAAGTGCCTATAAGAACATCCAATAGTCAAAGGTTAATGAAATACGAAATAGTCCTATAATTCCTATAATAACTACAACTTAAAACTTCTTACCTGGGAATATTGAAGACTTATGTTAAAAGGAACCACCAGCTTTCATATGTTCTCTGAGCAAGGAACTGAAACATTAGCTTTCTTACATAGCACATATTGCACTTGTACTTTCTTTTCCAACACTTTGTTTTTGCATTATTTAAACCAAATTGAACATGTTTCAATATTCGGTACCTCAGAACGCCCCTCCCCTGCTGTCGGTACCTCAGAACGCCCCTCCCCTGCTGTAAGGTACCTCAGAACCCCCCTCCCCTGCTGTAGGTACCTCAGAACCCCCCTCCCCTGCTGTCGGTACCTCAGAACGCTCCTCCCCTGCTGTCGGTACCCCAGAACGCCCCTCCCCTGCTGTAGGTACCTCAGAACCCCCTCCCCTGCTGTAGGTACCTCAGAACCCCCCTCCCCTGCTGTAGGTACCTCAGAATCCCCCTCCCCTGCTGTAGGTACCTCAGAATCCCCCTCCCCTGCTGTAGGTACCTTCAGAACGCCCCTCCCCTGCTGTAGGTACCTCAGAACGCCCCTACCCTGCTGTAGGTACCTCAGAACGCCCCTCCCCTGCTGTAGGTACCTCAGAACGCCCCTCCCCTGCTGTAGGTACCTCAGAACGCCCCTCCCCTGCTGTAGGTACCTCAGAACGCCCCTCCCCTGCTGTAGGTACCTCAGAACGCCCCTCCCCTGCTGTAGATACCTCACCGACCTCAGAACGCCCCTCCCCTGCCGTCGGTACCTCAGAACGCCCTCCCTGCCGTCCGGTACCTCAGAACGCCCCTCCCCTGCCGTCGGTACCTCAGAACGCCCCTCCCCTGCCGTAGGTACCTCAGAACGCTCCTCCCCTGCTGTAGGTACCTCAGAACGCCCCTCCCCTGCTGTAGATACCTCAGAACCCCCCCTCCCCTGCTGTAGATACCTCAGAACCCCCCTCCCCTGCTGTAGATACCTCAGAACCCCCCTCCCTGCTGTAGATACCTCAGAACCCCCCTCCCCTGCTGTAGATACCTCAGAACGCCCCTCCCCTGCTGTCGGTACCCCAGAACGCCCCTCCCCTGCTGTAGATACCTCAGAACGCTCATCCCATGCTGTCTCAATGATCTTCTGTGTATGTAGGCTACAATACAGCCAGGACTACGTCTAGATGTAATCTCACTGGGTTCGTTCCAAATGGCACCCTATTGTCTATATAGTGCAATACTCTTAACCTGAGCTCTATGGGTTCGTGTCATAAGTAGTGCTCTATATAGGGGGATAGGATGTCATTTGGGACGCAGATTCTGAGTTGCTAATTTTGGGCTCCAGTCTTTTGTGCAGTGATGACTTAAGCCTTGGTACACAATATTATCTATTTTATGTAACAGTGGAGTGAAACAGGATTTATAAATGTACCCGAGGTTTGAGTCTGACCTCGTAAATCACAATGCTGTTCTTCCCACAGCAACAGCGCCCCTGCTGGCTAACAGTACAGATGTGTGTCAATCAGGATATTATTAAAGGGGGGGATTGGGATGATATTCTCACTCAATTTTTGAAACTCTTCAACTATGCTGGTTAGTAATTGTTCACATGAGTTTTCAGCCTCCGTTTTCTCTTGTCTTTCTCTACCCTCCAAGTGAATGACTTGGACCAGATTTCATTGTGTTCCTTTATGAAGATAGAAAGGCTTTGATTGCAGTGGTTTCCCGGAGTCTGCAGAATGACAAACAACATCCCCATAGTAATGACTAATACACAGCAGTAGTTGTTTTGAGGGGAGTTATCCACTTCCTTCCTACAATGTTGCAGTGTTCCTAAATGGAACAGTTGAGATTCTTAACACCAGGGGAGACGTGGAGTTGTGGGATTCTTATGTCAGGACGGAATGTCAGGAATGTCTCCAAGCCCAGAGCTTTGGAAGTGACAGGATCCTACCACACACAGCTGTTAGTTTGACACCACACACACACACACACACACACACGTTTTGATTTTATTTTACTGGCCTCGTATGACTTCATTTGCAATCCAACAGGTTTATTTGACCTTGTAGAGACCCGTATGCTGTCTCAGCTAATGTGAGGAGAAGTTTATATGAATTGAGTTGATGCACTTAAATTGTGCAGCAATGGTCATTTGGAGACATAGCCTAGTCCTAAAACCCTACCCTGTTTCCACGGTGCCAGGCAGCTGTTGTTCTGAAACTCTGTTCCCAGCGTTGATTCTTCCAGTGGCGGTGTCAGTCTGAAATGCTCCCATTGTCTCAGTGCTTCAAGCCCTGGCAGTGTGGGCTGAAGGGGCGTGGTCCTGGAAACATGACAGACCCTCTATGGCCCTAAAAACCAAAAACTTGCACCTGGGGGTTGTGAACCCTAGTATAGTGCACGTGTCAAACTCATTCCACAGATGGCTGAGTGTCTGCAGGTGTTCGCTCCTCCCTACTTGATTGAGGAATTAAAGTCACTGATTAGTCAAGAACTCCCCTCACCTGGTTGTCTAGATGTTAAATGAAAAGAGAAACCAAAAACCAGTAGACACTAGGACCTCCATGGAATGAGTCTGACAGCCCTGGTATAATGTATTCTACCTGGTTTGTCCTTACTGCTAGCTGTCTACCTACTGTAGTGAAGGGGAATATGGGGCACATAGTAACCTCACAGTAACTAGGTCAAGTCCCTGACTGGTATTACTTATGTATTCAGGTTACTGTTGTGGCTGAGGACAGTGGAATGTGCTTCAATACACTGAGGTTTCTATGTTGTGGATAGACTGTGTATAGTGGTCTTCTATGGGGGTAATGTGTTAAGCTCAGTGTGTAGGAGTTAGTTTCTGTTATATAGGCTATCATATCTCTTCCCGCTTCTACTGGAACCATTTAGCTGCTGGTCTCGAAATATAGATTACTCACCTCAACGCGGACACCTGTCCACTAGGGCCGGGACAGTACCTCTCCCGACACAGACACCTGTCCACTAGGGCCGGGACGGTACCTCTCCCGACACGGAACCTGTCCACTAGGGCCGGGACGGTACCTCTCCCGACACGGACACCTGTCCACTAGGGCCGGGACGGTACCAGTCCCGACACGGACACCTGTCCACTAGGGCCGGGACGGTACCAGTCCCGAAACGGACACCTGTCCACTAGGGTCGGGACGGTACCTCTCCCGCATGGACACCTGTCCACTAGGGTCGGGACGGTACCTCTCCCGGCACGGACACCTGTCCACTAGGGTCGGGACGGTACCTCAAATCAAATCAAATGTATTTATATAGCCCTTCGTACATCAGCTGATATCTCAAAGTGCTGTACAGAACCCAGCCTAAAACCCCAAACAGCAAGCAATGCAGGTGTAGAAGCACGGTGGCTAGGAAAAACTCCCTAGAAAGGTCAAAACCTAGGAAGAAGCCTGGTTCCTCTCTAGGTTATGTGGGGTGGCCAGTCCTCTTCTGGCTGTGCCGGGTGGAGATTATAACAGAACATGGCCAAGATGTTCAAATGTTCATAAATGACCAGCATGGTCGTATAATAATAAGGCAGAACAGTTGAAACTGGAGCAGCAGCACGGCCAGGTGGACTGGGGACAGCAAGGAGTCATCATGTCAGGTAATCCTGGGGCATGGTCCTAGGGCTCAGGTCCTCGACAGGAGAAAGAAAGAGAGAATTAGAGAACGCACACTTAGACCTCTCCCGACACGGACACCTGTCCACTAGGGTCGGGACAGTACCTCTCCCGACACGGACACCGGTCCACTAGGGCGGGACGGTACCTCTCCGACACGGACACCTGTCCACTAGGGCCGGGACGGTACCTCTCCCGACACGGACACCTGTCCACTAGGGCCGGGACGGTACCAGTCCGGACACGGACACCTGTCCACTAGGGCCGGGACGGTACCTCTCCCGACACGGACACCTGTCCACTAGGGCCGGGATTGGTACCTGTCCGACATGGACACCTGTCCACTAGGGCGGGACAGTACCAGTGCCATGATATCCATGACACAGGGCATCTGTAAATAGTTGGGTGTGCTATTTACAGATGCCTGTGTACAGGTGCAGTGATCGGTAGGCTGCTCTGACAGCTGATGATATCGTCATTAGCAGCAGAGAACTGGAAGTAAAGGCAGCCAAAGCAGGGTTGGCTTTGGGGATGACCAGAGAAATATACCTGCTGGAGCGCGTGCTACAGGTGGGCGTTGCTATGGTGACCAGTGAGCTGAGATAAGGCAGGGTATTACCTAGCAAAGACTTATAGATGACCTGGAGCCAGTGGTTTGTCGACGGATATGTAGCGACGGATATGTAGCGAGGACCAGGCAACAAGATCATACAGGTCGCAGTGGTGGGTAGTATATGGGGCTTTAGTGACAAAATGGATGGCTCTGTGATAGACTACATCCAATTGCTGAGTAGAGTGTTCGAGCTATTTTGTAAATGACATCGACGAATTGAACCCTGTGGCACCCCATAGAGACGGCCAGAGGTCCGGATATAAAAACCCTCCAATTTGACACACTGAACTCTGTCAGAGAAGTAGTTGGTGAACCAGGCGAGGCAGTCATTTGAGAAACCAAGGCTATTGAGTCTGCCGATTAAGAATGCGGTGATTGACAGAGTCGAAAGCCCATGTCCATGACCATGTCGATGAAGACTGCTGACAGTACGGTCTTTTATCGATGGAGGTTATGATATCGTTTAGGACTTGACCTTGACCGTGGCTGAGGTGCACCATGACCATCTCGGAAACCAGATTGCATAGCAGAGAAGGAACGGTGGGATTCGAAATGGTCGGTGATCTGTTTGTTAACTTGGCTTTTGAAGACTTTAGAAAGGCAGGGCAGGATGGATATTGGTCTGTAACAGTTTGGGTCTAGAGTGTCACCCCCTTTGAAGAGGGGGATGAACGCGGCAGCTTTCCATCTTTAGGGATCTCAGACGATACGAAAGAGAGAGGTTGAACAGGCTAGTAATAGGGGTTAGAAAGAGAGGGTCCAGATTGTCTAACCCAGCTGATTTGTAGGGGTCCAGATTTTGCAGCTCTTTCAGAACATCAGCTATCTGGATTTGGGTGAAGGAGAAATGGGGAGGCTTGGGCAAGTTGCTGCGGGGGGGTGCAGAAACTGTTGGCCGGGTTAGGGTAGCCAGGTGGAAAGCATGGCCAGCCGTAGAAAATGCTTATTGAAATTCTCGATTATTGTGGATTTAGCATTGGTGACCGTGTT
>NW_022265554.1:0-10570 GCF_002021735.2 Oncorhynchus kisutch | reverse complement strand
CACCACCACTACAATACAACATGTATAATACCACCACTACAATACAACATGTATAATACCACCACCACGACAATACAACATGTATAATACCACCACCACTACAATTACAACATGTATAATTACCACCACTAACAATACAACAGTATAATACCACCACTACAATACAACATGTATTAATACCAGCATAGTATACTTTACAATACAACATGTATATACTACCACCACTACAATACACATGTATAATACCACCACTACAATACAACATGTATAATACCACCACTACAATACAACATGTATAATACCACCACCACTACAATACAACATGTATAATACCACCACCACTACAATACAACATGTATAATACCACCCACTACAATACAACATGTATAATACCACCACCACTACAATACAACATGTATAATACCACCACTACAATACAACATGTATAATACCACCACTACAACCACCACTACAATACAACATGTATAATACCACCACTACAAAACAACATGTATAATACCACACCACCTACAATACAACATGTATAATAACCACCACCACTACAATACAACATGTATAATACCCCCACCACTACAATACAACATGTATAATACCACCACTACAATACAACATGTATTAATACCACCACTATATATCTACAATACAACATGTATAACACCACCACTACAATACACATGTATAATACCACCCCACTACATACAACATGTGTTAATACCACCACTACAATACAACATGTATAATTACCACCACTACAATACAACATGTATAATACCACCACTACAATACAACATGTATAATACCACCACCACTACAATACCAACATGTATTAATACCACCACTACAATACAACATGTATAATACCACCACTACAATACAACATGTATAATACCACACTACAATACAACAGTGTATAATACCACCACCACTACAATACAACATGTATAATACCACCACTACAATACAACATGTATAATACCACCACTACAATACAACATGTATAATTACCACCACTACAATACAACATGTATAATACCCACCACTACAATACAACATGGTATAATACCACCACTTACAATACAACATGTATATACCACCACTACAATACAACATGTATAATACCACCACCACTACAATACAACATGTTATATACCACCACCACTACAATACAACATGTATAATACCACCACTACAAGTTACAACATGTATAATACCCCCACCCTACAATACAACATGTATAATACCACCACCACTACAATACAACATGTATAATACCACCACCACTACAATTACAAATTGTATAATACCACCACTACGAATACAACATGTATAACACCACCACTACAATACAACATGTATAATACCACCACCACTACAATACAACATGTATTAATACCACCACCACTACAATACAACATGTATAATACCACCACTACAATACAACATGTATAATAACCACCACTACAATACAACATGTATATACCACCACCACTACCAAACAACATGTATAATACCACCACTACAATACAACATGTATAATACCACCACCACTACAATACAACATGTATAATACCACCACTTACAATACAACATGTATAATACCACCACTACAATACAACATGTATAATACCACCCACCACTACAATACAACATGTATTAATACCACCACTACAATACAACATGTATAATACCCACCACTACAATACAACATGATTATAATACCACCACCACTACAATACAACATGTATAAATACCACCACTACCAATACAACATGTATAATACCACCACCACTACATACAAACATGTATATAATACCACCACCACTACAATACAACATGTGATATTACCACCACTACAATACAACATGTATAATACCACCAACTACAATACAACATGTATAATACACCACCACTACAATACAACATGTATAATACCACCACACTACAATACAACATGTATAATACCACCACTACAATACAACATGTATAATACCACCACTACAATACAACATGTATAATACCACCACTACAAATACAACATGTATAATACCACCACTATATATCTACAATACAACATGTATAATACCACCACTACAATACAACATGTATATAACCACCACCACTACAATACAACATGTATAATACCAACCACTACAATACAACATGTATAATACCACCACACTACAATACAACATGTATAATACCACCACTACAATACAACATGTATAATACCACCACTACAATACAACATGTATAATACCCCACCACTACAATACAACATGTATAACACCACCACAATACAACATGTATAATACCACCACCACTACAATACAACATGTATAATACCACCCACTACAAACAAACATGTATAATACCACCACTATATACTACAATACAACATGTATAATACCACCACTTACAATACAACATGTATAATACCACCACTACAATACAACATGTATAATACCACCACTACAATACAACATGTATAATACCACCACCACTACAAATACAACATGTATAATACCACCACTACAATACAACATGTATAATACACCACTAATATATCTACAATACAACATGTATAATACCACCACCACTACAATAACAACATGTATAATACCACCACTACAATACAACATGTTATAATACCACCACCACTACAACAATAAACATGTATAATACCACCACCACTACAATACAACATGTTATAATACCACCACTACAATACAACATGTATAATACCACCACTACAATACAACATGTATAATACCACCACTACAATACAACATGTATAATACCACCACCACTACAATACAACATGTATAATACCACCACTACAATACAACATGTATAATACCACCACCACTACAATACAACATGTATAATAACCACCACTACAATACAACATGTATAATACCACCACTATATACTACAATACAACATGTATAATACCACCACTACAATACAACATGTATAATACCACCACCACTACAATACAACATGTATAATACCACCCACTACAATACAACATGTATAATACCACCACTACAATACAACATGTATAATACCACCACTACAATACAACATGTATAATACCACCACCACTACAATACAACATGTATAATACCACCACTACAATACAACATGTATAATACCACCACTATATCACTACATACAACATGTATAAACACCACCACTACAAACAACATGAAACCACACCACTACAATACAACATGTATAATACCACCACTACAATACAACATGTATAATACCACCACTACAATACACTGTATAATACCACCACTACAATACAACATGTATAAATACCACCACCACTACAATACAACATATAATACCACCACTACAATACAAACATGTAAATACCACCACCACTACAATACAACATGTATAATACCACCACTACAATACAACATGTAAATACCACCACTACTAATATGAACACATGTATAATACCACCATACCAAACTACCATCTACAATGTAATACCACCACCACTACAATACAACAGTATTAATACCCACCACAATACAACATGTATAATACACCACCACTACAATACAACATGTATAAACCACCACTACAATACAACATGTATAATACCACACTACCACTACAATACAACATGTATAATACCACCACTACAATACAACATGTATAATACCACCACTACAATACAACATGTTATAATACCACCACTACAATACAACATGTATAATACCACCACTACAATACAACATGTATAATACACCACTACAATACAACATGTATAATACCACCACCACTACAATACAACATGTATAATACCACCACTACAATACAACATGTATAATACCAACCACTACAATACAACATGTATAATACCACCACTACAATACAACATGTATAATACCACCACCACTACAATACAACATGTATAATACCACCACACTACAATACAACATGTACAATACCACCACTACAATACAACATATAATACCACCACTA
Organism: Oncorhynchus kisutch; assembly: GCF_002021735.2. Lineage (NCBI taxonomy): Eukaryota > Metazoa > Chordata > Actinopteri > Salmoniformes > Salmonidae > Oncorhynchus > Oncorhynchus kisutch. The sequence continues at coordinate 6,544 of NW_022265554.1, read as the reverse complement.
CAATACAACATGTATAATACCACCACTACAATACAACATGTATAATACCACCACTACAATACAACATGTATAATACCACCACTACAATACAACATGTATAATACCACCACTACAATACAACATGTATAATACCACCACCACTACAATACAACATGTATAATACCACCACTACAATACAACATGTATAATACCACCCCACTACTACAACAACATGTATAATACCACCACCACTACAATACAACATGTATAATACCACACCACTACAATACAACATGTTATAATACCACCACTACAATACAACATGTATAATACCACCACTACAATACAACATGTATAATACCACCACTACAATACAACATGTATAATACCACCACTACAATACAACATGTATAATACCACCACTACAATACAACATGTATAATACCACCACTACAATACAACATGTATAATACCACCACTACAATACAACATGTATAATACCACCACTACAATACAACATGTATAATACCACCACTACAATACAACATGTATAATACCACCACTACAATACAACATGTATAATACCACCACTACAATACAACATGTATAATACCACCACCACTACAATACAACATGTATAATACCACCACCACTACAATACAACATGTATAATACCACCACTACAATACAACATGTATAATACCACCACACTACAATACAACATGTATATAACACCACCACTACAATACAACATGTATAATACCACCACTACAATACAACATGTATAATACCACCACTACAATACAACATGTATAATACCACACACTACAAATACAACATGTATAATACCACCACTACAATACAACATGTATAATAACACACCACTACAATACAACATGTATAATACCACCACTACAAAACAACATGTACAATACCACCACCACTACAATACAACATGTATAATACCACCACTACAATACAACATGTATAATACCACCACCACTACAATACAACATGTATAATACCACCACTACAATACAACATGTATAATACCACCACTATATACTACAATACAACATGTATAAACACCACCACTACAATACAACATGTATAATACCACCACCACTACAATACAACATGTATAATACCACCACTACAATACAACATGTATAAATACCACCACTACAATACAACATGTATAATACCACCCACTACAATACAACATGTATAATACCACCACCACTACAATACAACATGTATAATACCACCACTACAATACAACATGTATAAATACCACCACTACATACTACAATACAACATGTATAACACCACCACTACAATACAACATGTATAATACCACCACCACTACAATACAACATGTATAATACCACCACTACAATACAACATGTATAATACCACCACTACAATACAACATGTATAATACCACCACTACAATACAACATGTATATACCACCACCACTACAATACAACATGTATAATACCACCACTACAATACAACATGTATAATACCACCACCACTACAATACAACATGTATAATACCACCACCACTAACCCAAATACAAAAAACAATGTATAATACAAATAAAAAACCACCACCCCACCACTTAAACAAACATGTATAATACCAATTACATGTAATAAATACCCCCCAAAAACAATACCACCCAACAAAACAACATGTATAATACCACCACACTACAATACAACATGTATAATACCACCACTACAATACAACATGTATAAACCACCACCACTACAATACAACATGTATAATACCACCACTACAATACAACATGTATAATACCACCACTACAACTACAACATGTATAATACCACCACTACAATACAACATGTATAATACCACCACTACAATACAACATGTATATACCACCACTACAATACAACATGTATAATACCACCACTACAATACAACATGTATAATACCACCACTACAATACAACATGTATAATACCACCACTACAATACAACATGTATAATACCACCACTACAATACAACATGTATAATACCACCACTACAATACAACATGTATAATACCACCACTACAATACAACATGTATAATACCACCACCACTACAATACAACATGTATAATACCACCACTACAATACAACATGTATAATACCACCACTACAATACAACATGTATAATACCACCACTACAATACAACATGTATTATACCACCACTACAATACAACATGTATAATACCACCACTACAATACAACATGTTAATACCACCACCACTACAATACAACATGTATTATACCACCACTACAATACAACATGTTATAATACCACCACTACAATACAACATGTATAATACCACCACCACTACAATACACATGTATAATACCACCACACTACAATACAACATGTATAATACCACCACTACAATACAACATGTATAATACCACCACCACTACAATACAACATGTATAATACCACCACTACAATACAACATGTATAATACCACCACTACAATACAACATGTATAATACCACCACTACAATACAACATGTATAATACCACCACTACAATACAACATGTATAATACCACCACCACTACAATACAACATGTATAATACCACCACACTACAATACAACAGTGTTAATACCACCACTACAATACAACATGTATAATACCACCACTACAATACAACATGTATAATACCACCACCACTACAATACAACATGTATAATACCACCACTACAATACAACATGTATAATACCACCACTACAATACAACATGTATAATACCACCACTACAATACAACATGTATAATACCACCACTACAATACAACATGTATAATACCACCACTACAATACAACATGTATAATACCACCACTACAATACAACATGTATAATACCACCACCTACAATACAACATGTATAATACCACCACTACAATACAACATGTATAATACCACCACTACAATACAACATGTATAATACCACCACCACTACAATACAACATGTATAATACCACCACTACAATACAACATGTATAATACCACCACCACAATACAACATGTATAATACCACCACTACAATACAACATGTATAATACACCACCACTACAATACAACATGTATAATACCACCACCACTACAATACAACATGTATAATACCACCACTACAATACAACATGTATAATACCACCACTACAATACAACATATAATACCACCACCACTACAATACAACATGTATAATACCACCACTACAATACAACATGTATAATACCACACCACTACAATACAACATGTATAATACCACCACTACAATACAACATGTATAATACCACCACTATATATCTACAATACAACATGTATAATACCACCACTACAATACAACATGTATAATACCACCACTACAATACAACATGTATAATACCACCACTACAATACAACATGTATAATACCACCACCACTACAATACAACATGTATAATACCACCACTACAATACAACATGTATAATACCACCACTACAATACAACATGTATAATACACCACCACTACAATACAACATGTATAAATACCACCACTACAATACAACATGTATAATACCACCACTACAATACAACATGTATAACACCACCACCACTACAACATGTACAAATACCACCACCACTACAATACAACATGTATAATACCACCACCACTACAATACAACATGTATAATACCACCACTACAATACAACATGTATAATACCACCACCACTACAATACAACATGTATAATACCACCACTACAATACAACATGTATAATACCACCACTACATACTACAATACAACATGTATAACACCACCACTACAATACAACATGTATAATACCACCACCACTACAATACAACATGTATAATACCACCACTACAATACAACATGTATAATACCACCACCACTACAATACAACATGTATAATACCACCACCACTACAATACAACATGTATAATACCACCCACTACAATACAACATGTTATAATACCACCACTACAATACAACATGTATAATACCACACTACTACTACAATACAACATGTATAATACCACCACTACAATACAACATGTATAATACCACCACTACAAATACAACATGTATAATACCACCACTACAATACAACATGTATAATACCACCACACTACAATACAACATGTATAATACCACCACCACTACAATACAACATGTATAATACCACCACTACAATACAACATGTATAATACCACCACTACAATACAACATGTATAATACCACCACCACTACAATACAACATGTATAATACCACCACCACTACAATACAACATGTATAATACCACCACTACAATACAACATGTATAATACCACCACTACTACAATACAACATGTATAATACCACCACTACAATACAACATGTATAATACCACCACTACAATACAACATGTATAATACACCACCACTACAATACAACATGTATAATACCACCACCACTACAATACAACATGTATAATACCCACCACTACAATACAACATGTATTAATACCACCACTACAATACAACATGTATAATACCACCACTACAAAACAACATGTACAATACCACACCACTACAATACAACATGTATAATACCACCACTACAATACAACATGTATAATACCACCACCACTACAATACAACATGTATAATACCACCACTACAATACAACATGTATAATACCACCACTATATATCTACAATACAACATGTATAACCACCACCACTACAATACAACATGTATAATACCACCACCACTACAATACAACATGTATAATACCACCACTACAATACAACATGTATAATACCACCACTACAATACAACATGTATAATACCACCACTACAATACAACATGTATAATACCACCACTACCAATACAACATGTATAATACCACCACTACAATACAACATGTATAATACCACCACATATACTACAATACAACATGTATAACACCACCACTACAATACAACATGTATAATACCACCACCACTACAATACAACATGTATAATACCACCACTACAATACAACATGTATAATACCACCACTACAATACAACATGTATAATACCACCACTACAATACAACATGTATAAATACCACCACCACTACAATACAACATGTATAATACCACCACTACAATACAACATGTATAATACCACCACCACTACAATACAACATGTATATACCACCACCACTACAATACAACATGTATAATACCACCACTACAATACAACATGTATAATACCACCACTACAATACAACATGTATAATACCACCACACTACAATACAACATGTATAATACCACCACTACAATACAACATGTATAATACCACCACCACTACAATACAACATGTGTATAATACCACCACTACAATACAACATGTATAATAATACCCACCAACCACTACAATACAACATGTATAATACCACCACTACAATACAACATGTATATACCACCACTACAAATACAACATGTATAATACCACCACTACAATACAACATGTATAATACCACCACTACAATACAACATGTATAATACCACCACTACAATACAACATGTATAATACCACCACCACACAATACAACATGTATAATACCACCACTACAATACAACATGTATAATACCACCACTACAATACAACATGTATAATACCACCACTACAATACAACATGTATAATACCACCACCACTACAATACAACATGTATAATACCACCACTACAATACAACATGTATAATACCACCACTACAATACAACATGTATAATACCACCACTACAATACAACATGTATAATACCACCACTACAATACAACATGTATAATACCACCACTACAATACAACATGTATAATACCACCACCACACAATACAACATGTATAATACCACCACTACAATACAACATGTATAAATACCACCACTACAATACAACATGTATAATACCCCCACCACTACAATACAACATGTATATTCCACACCACTACAATACAACATGTATAATACCACACCACTACAAATACAACATGTATAAATACCACCACCATACAATACAACATGTATAATACCACCACTACAATACAACATGTATAATACCACCACTACAATACACATGTATAATACCACCACTACAATACAACATGTATAATACCACCACTACAATACAACATGTATAATACCACCACCACTACAATACAACATGTATAATACCACCACCACTACAATACAACATGTATAATACCACCACTACAATACAACATGTATAATACACCACTACAATACAACATGTATAATACCACCACCACTACAATACAACATGTATAATACCACCACTACAATACAACATGTATAATACCACCAACTACAATACAACATGTATAAATACCACCACTACAATACAACATGTATAATACCACCACTACAATACAACATGTATAATACCACCACTACAATACAACATGTATAATACCACCACTACAATACTACAACATGTATAATACCACCACACTACAATACAACATG
>NW_022265553.1:0-10587 GCF_002021735.2 Oncorhynchus kisutch | reverse complement strand
ATCGGGGAAAACAGTCTAATGGATCTATCGCAAGGTGAGTTCTTGAAATAAATCTTTATTAGATTTGATTGTTGTGGGGAATTGTTTGAAAAGCGTGGGATGTTATAGAAATATTAAACAATCATTAGGATCAGTATGCTTACCGTATAACAAGGCAATATTAGCTAAAGTGATTATAGCTTTAATATTGTCGAATGTTTTATAGATTCTGAAGCATTCACGCAGATACTCCGAGGTATAACTGAGCTCGAATCATCCCATGGGGCTCCGAAACAAAGTGCCTACAAACAAACGCCTGCCCTGAATTGTCAACGTAAGTAAGCTCCAAGAATTCCATACATAAAAATATTTATACCTTAAAAACAAAAAGTGTGGGCATCTTATATTAAAAGTTATTTTATATGTTTACAGAGGACCTAAAGCCTAGAAGGTTAAACGATGCCCTATGGAGCCTGAACGGTTTCTGCGAAGCATATGACTACGAGACAATTCTGCCCTACTCCCAGGATGTATTTACACAAAAGCAGCGAACAGAGACTTTAAACGGCAGGTCAACTCCCCTTGGCCAGGACAACGTTGTCCCCCATATTTCTAAACACCAAAGGATAATTAGTGCTCAGATCCACAGTTCCGCTTCACCCGAACAATTCTACTTGGCCGATATTCACGAGACGTCGTTCCAAGGACTAGGTATGAATCAATTATATATTATTATTTATATATATTATTATTTTAATATTTATATATTTTTTTTATGCCGGAATATGTTAAAACAAGGCCTAATGCTGTTTTTTTGTTTGTTTGTTTTTTCAGGCTCCCCATCTACCGGACCTGCAGATGTTGTAATACAGGTTGAACAAAGACAACAGCCCCTGGTTTCAGAGCTTCTTCAGAACAGCCCTCGTCAAAAAAGCCGAGGTATTTAATTAATGTATTGTTAATATATAGGCTTATATCTGAAATGTATTTGGCATTTTTAACATATTTTAGGGTTAATAACCTATTTGTGTATGTATTATTTTTATTTCAGACTCCTCACCGGCTTATGAACACAACGCACAAACATCGGAGGATGCCCAGACAAGCATCCCCGAGGAGGCTCCAAAGACACCAGCGAAACCTGATGATGTCAAAGATTTAAATGACATTTCTGAGGTAGACGATTTGATGTTCTGTGAAGCTGCCAACCTTCTTGAATCGGCCAATTCTGTGGGGGAAACAGCAGATTCTGAAATAGACCAAGAACGTTTTTTCAAAGCGTTTACCCTGGGTTTAAAATCACGAAAGGCTCTACTCCAGAGGCGCATGTGTATTCTACTCGAGCATCAATACAATCAGGATGTGTCATTCTGGCGTAGCGAGCTACCCCGTATGTTAAAAAACATTAGGGCTAAAACAAGCAAATACCGCCGTTAAAAAACACACATGTAAACACACACACACACACACACATCCTTAATTAGACAGATGGCGCCCCCTATAGACCAAAGTGAGACAATTGAAACACTCTTAGCCAGGATCCCTACAGAGCTCCAAGATATAGTTAACCATATGAATGATTCGGGGGTAATTGACATAATGACAATAGATGAAAATCTATTATCCCAGATTCCCTCCGAACTCATAGACATTATTACACGTATGAATGAGTCAGGGCCTTCCGAGGAAAACATGTTAACACAGATTCCCGAAACCATCATATCTCTAATTACCCAGCTTAACGCGAGCCCTAGGTTTAATTCGGCCCCACAGACACCTCTAAGACAGCCTTTAACAACATTGTCCGAAGAGTCTGAAAGGCAATATGATGTTTTTGAACAGTTGGACAAATGTCTAGCAAATCTGGAGGGGGGCGGTCTTGAGATCAGTGTACAGAACGAGAGCGCTAGGTTTAATTCGGCACCCCAGACACCTATAAATCAGCCTTTAACACCAATGTCCGAAGAGTCTGAAACCCAATACGATGTTTTTGAACAGTTGGACAATTGCCTAGTAAATCTGGAGGGGGGAGGTCTTGATCGAAGTGTACATGTTTTGCGTCGAAATAAATTCAACAATATTGAGGTTCGCCAGTTTTTCAATTTCGCATGGGGGGGTCAGATTCGGGAATATGCTGTGTTTTACGTAATGCTTATGGACACTTTGAATGAACTGTTAGCGAGGATTAGAGATTATAGCGAACCTAGGGATCTCTTACAGTTGGAAATTTGTGGAGACAGTCTACAGAGCAAGGTATCGCTTATTTTACAGAATGGTGAAGCAGAGCTTGAACAATTTGTTAAACTGCTAGAACGCCTTGTACAGTCAAATTTAAACGTGCTAGCAGATAGGACCCTCGAACTTGTAGTACAATTAGTACGCCAACCACAAGGGGGCGGGGGTCAGAGACGAAAGCTCGAGAGTTTAATGCAGTCCGAAATCATAAGCAATAAAAGGGCCTATCTCATAAACGTTCACAATCCAGGTAATAAGCTATGTTTTGCCATAGGTTTGGCCCACTTACTCAGCCCAGGATGTACGGATCAAGCCGCGTTACATAAAGCTCGAGAGCTACAAACTGCGGTGGGTCTCGGTATACAGGATGCTGTGGCTTTCTCAGACATAGTCAAATTTGAAAACTTTCTGAACATCAAGATTGTGGTTTTGTACCACAGTAGGGCTAATGACGCTCTCCTCAAGTTCCAAAATATACCCGAACCACATCCTAAGACTATGTACTTTTATGTGCAAAATGAGCATTACTATGCCGTAACTAACATCACAGCCTTTTTAGGCGCGCCATATGTCTGTCCAGCCTGTCATACCGGCTACACACGCATGGGGGGGCACTCGTGCCGTTACAACTGTTCAGTATGTCTGGATAAACATTGCCCTATGCAGCCGCTAAACTTGACCCCCTGTGCGGATTGTCACCGCACATGTCGTTCGGCCTACTGTTACGAAAAACACAAAACTGAAACATGGCATCCCAAGGCATGTAAATCTGTAAGCAGTTGTGACATTAACAAGAAATGTCCAAAATGTCATTGCAATTACAACCTTAAAATAGATAGCCCTAAACCTCATGTTTGTGGAATTATACACTGCCCAATCTGTAAAGGTCCTTTGAAAAGCAGAGACGCGGAAGCGGTTCAAGAAGTAACACATGAGTGTTACATTCAGCCCTTGGCTGAAGATGAACATACAGAGAAATATGTGTTTTATGATTTTGAGACAACTCAGCAATCAGGGGTTCATTTGCCTATTTTTGTGTCAACCATGACTTTCAAGGGTGAAAAATGGTCGGCCGAGGGACCCGATTGTGCCCGACTCTTTCTAAAACATTTTAGAAAAGCCCAGTACAGAAACTTCACGTTTATAGCTCACAATGCTAGGGCCTATGACTCCTATCTGCTTCTGAACCCTTTGATACAGCAAGGCGTGGCACCCAGTGTCATAGCTCAAGGGAGTAAAATATTATGCTTTGTTGACCCCGCCTTCAAACAGAGATACATTGACAGCTTAAGCTTCTTACCCATGAGATTGGCTCAAATGCCAGAGGCCTTGGGTTTTGAAAACTCTGTCAAAGGCTATTTCCCTCATTTCTTCACATCTGAGGAGAATCTACATTATATAGGATCTTATCCAGCCCCCGAAATGTACGGGTGTGATCAAATGTCTCCCAAAGAGCGTGAGAGATTCATGACATGGTACGAGACCGTAAGACATGGCACTTTTGATTTCCATAAAGAGATGGAATCATACTGTGACAATGACGTTGTTATACTTCGTGAAGGATGCCTCAGATTCAGAGAAGAGGTAATCAAAGATGCGGGCATTGACCCCTGGAGCTGTACAACTATTGCATCAGCGTGCATGAAAACCTATCGTACACACTATCTAACTCCTGAATCTATAGCTATCCCATCGCCAGACAACTACCGACGCCAATTCAAGGCCTACTCTAGTGGTTCCATTCAATGGTTGGAGTACTTGGCCCAGGATAAAGATATTTTTATCCAACATGCTTTGAATCGGGGGGAGAAGGCTTTTGGGCCTTACCATGTAGATGGATACACACAGATTGACGGGGTTGAGACAGTGTATGAGTACAACGGTTGTTTCTTCCACGGTTGTAAATTATGCTTTGTCCCCCACACCTTGTGTGTCCTAACCCAAAAGACTTTTGGGGAAATGTACCAAGAGTTTCAAGACAAACTGAATTCTTTAAAGGCTACTTACGGGTTAAAAGTTGTGGTTTTGTGGGAGCACGAATGGACAGCCCTCAAAAAGGTAGATCCTAGTGTTAAGGCCTTCCTTACCCATTATGACCCTCCAGAGCCCCTGGAACCGCGACAGGCCTTGTTTGGAGGCCGGACCAATGCTTTGACATTGCGTTATGTAGCTCAACCCGACGAGACAATAGGCTATGTAGATTTTACATCCCTATATCCTCATGTAATGAGTTCCTCATTCTATCCTATAGGGCATCCTGAAATTATTCACAGCGACTTTGACGAACCCCAAAATTATTTTGGTTTAATCAAAGCGACTGTCTACCCTCCTAGGGGGCTGTTTATACCTGTGTTGCCTTACAAGGGTCCTAAAGGAAAACTTTTCTTTCCCCTTTGTCGCACATGCTGTGAAAACCACAACCAGGAAAACCCCTGTGATCACACAGATCAAGAAAGAGCCCTGACCGGTGTATGGGTCACTGTAGAATTCTCTAAGGCTTTAGAGAAGGGGTATCGTGTGGCCAAAATCTTTGAAGTGTGGAACTTTTCCAGGAAATCAGACACACTTTTTAAAGAGTACATCAAAACCTTCTTGAGATGCAAGCAGATGGCTTCAGGCTATCCTGCATCGGTCACAGATCAAGAAAGTAAAGACCAGTACATTCAAGACTACCATGACAGAGAAGGCATACTTCTTGACCCTGACAGAATAGAGGTCAACAAAACTAAAAGAAATGTGTCGAAATTGTACTTGAACTCCCTTTGGGGGAAATTAGCGCAGAGATGCAATATGCTAACAACTTCGATCATTAAAGACCCCGAAGAATTTTTGGAATTTGTTTTTTCGGACCAATACGAAATTTCACATTTTTCCTTCTTGAGTCAAGACATTGCCTTGGTGCAATGGAGGCGCCACCAAAAGTGGGTTCTACCCCCGGGTAATGTAAATGTGTTTCTTGCAGCATTTACCACAGCCTATGGCCGCCTTGAACTGTACACCCTCATGGAACAGCTTCAGAGGCGGGTTCTTTACCACGACACAGACTCTGTGGTCTATGTAAGCAAACCGGGGGATTGGACCCCCCCACTTAGCAACTATCTTGGGGGTTTAACGAGTGAACTCGAAGAGGGTGACCATATTACAGAATGGTCCTCATGTGGTCCAAAAAGCTATGCTTTTAGGACTAAAGCCAATCACGTGGTGTTGAAAGCCAAAGGCGTGACTCAAAACTATGAAAATGCACCGCGTGTAAACTTGGAATCAATCACGCGCTTGGTCGAGGGGTTCGTAAAGGACAAGAATAGTGACTTGGAGATTTTGAGCTCCTACAACAAAATAGTGAGGGATAAAAAGGGGTTCCATCTAAGAAACGCACCACTCACTAAAAGATTCAGGGTAGTCTATGACAAGAGACAGCTATTGCCTGACGGTACCACATTGCCCTTTGGCTACTGACTTATGCTACAAGCCCCAGTGTGTCTTAAAGCTTAAGATATTATGACTGCTGTCGAGGGTTTTGACCCCCGGCTACAATTGCCTTTTTCAGCATTAATTGCAGGACCTTCAAACAGTGGCAAAACTTTTTTTTGTAAAAAGTATTTTAGAGAATTCTGAACATGTGTTATCTCAAAAGCCTGACAATATTGTATGGTGTTATTCATGTTACCAACCTCTGTATGATGAATTATTGAAGACAATAAAAATCAAGTTTGTTGAAGGAATACCCGATTCTCTGTCTGATGATGAACTTCTCCCCCCACATGTAAATAATCTGCTGGTTTTGGACGATATGCTATTTGCTGGTAGCGAACACCCTGAAATTGCACGAGCTTTTACCCAATATACTCATCATAGAAACCTGTCCGTGCTTTACTTGGTCCAGAATGTGTTTCACCAAGGTAAAAATAGTCGGACCATTAGCTTGAATGCCAACTACATGGTATTGTTTAAAAATCCTAGAGACAAACTGCAAATTAGCACTCTAGCTCAGCAGATGTACCCTGGACGGAAATCATACTTTATGGAGAGCTATGAGGACGCTACCAAAGAGCCATTTTCTTATTTAATCGTGGATTTAAAAGCAAATACTCCAGAACACCTTAGGCTACGTACAGGGCTGTTTCCGGGGGAGAGGCCTGCTGCATACCTTCCTAAAAAGTAAACGCTATGTCTCTGCGTTTAAAAAGAAACCTCCCCCTCTTGAGAAGGCTAGTAGGTTCTACAGCTAAAGAACGGAAGGCCATCTTGGGTCGCTGTTCTTCAGATCTCATATTAGCCCTATGTGAGATTGCTTTGAATCTTCTCAAAGGACGCATTCCACTCACCCTGAACCAATTGAAAAAATTAAGGAGACAAAAGACAGCGATCAAACTCTTTGCCAATAAAAGGGCCAGTCTTCAAAAGAAAAGACATAGTATACAACAGTCTGGGGGTTTTCTTCTACCTTTACTCAGTATAGCCGTGCCCTTCATCACCAGCCTTATTGCGGCCAGACGTGGTGGTTGAACACGTGGGTGTGATGGCCACTAAAATGTACTTGGTGCCTCAACAAGAGTTGGATAGACTTAAAAAACAAATGCAGGGTCCTGAAGATATCAGACAAACAGCGGAAAATGATTTGGATACGGCCATGAAGGATGTTTTGAACCGAAAAGGATTGAACCCCTATGATAAGATTCAAAAATACACAAACCTAATGCAAAGGTATTTGACTCGGGTAAAGCAAGGGGAGAGAGAGACTAACCATTTAACCCTTTCCCTACCGGACCCTTTAACAGATGTCGAACCTAACGATAGCCATGCCCCTGTAAGGCCTGTACCGTCGATCTTACCTAGTGGCGATAATATGTCGGGTGAAGCTCAAATGCCATTTGAAGATAAAGTTATGCATGACCTACTGACACATGTGCCTTTACGTAACAGGAAGAATGTTAAATACATTATGAACAAGATAAAAGACTCAAAGGGGATAGCTGCTTGGAACGACTCTGGAGAGTTTATCCTTCAGGGCTCTGTGGTTAGGGGGTCCCATATGCAGGACTTGCTTAAAAGTACCACGGCTGCCCACAAGGTTGCTGATGACCGAAGGCCTCCCGGCTGGCGTCAGTTTCTTAAGGCCCTGGCAATCCTCAACATCCCCCTCTCCGGTGTACCCAACCATAAGCTTCGTCAACAGATTCAAGCTTTAAAACAAAAGCCTTCAACGAGATACAGCACCCCTAAAGATGCCCCAACGACACCGGCCCCATATGAAAGCGATGATGCTAACTCATTTACTCCCATGAACGTCTCAGGACCTTTTCCTAAACCCGATCTCTCGGCGTGGTTAGACTTTTGAAAATGACTTTTGAATGACTATGATTAAATTCAATAAATTTTTTATTTGAAAAATAAGCAAGTTAACATTTGTGGCATTCTTGAAACATATGACGTGAGCATACGCCTTGATTACGCGTTCTTAAAGGACACACATTTGAACACTTTTGATATTTTCTAACAAAACAAGATACAAGGTTATCATTACTTCTTAAATCATCCTTATAAAGAGACATAACATCTTCAAAAGAAACTCCCCGGGCTCTTTGGCACAGGTAAAATACACAGTGGTGACCGCATGTAGTGGAAAGGTTATCTTGCACTTGTTTGATGTTGTAGTAGATCTTTGTACCGTTTAGGGTCAAAAAATCTTTAATAGATTTAGGGAAATGTGAAAAACCGGGGGGAAAGCCATAGGAATCAAAAAAAGTTGAGATTTTTCGTCCACCTTCCTGTTCTAATGTCATAGCTAGCCAATGTTCACCAGGCATGTGTTTAGGATGGGTATTGACAATAAACATTGCAGGCCTCTCAGACCATATCTCCATAGGTAATTCATCACAAGCCAACACTCCACAAAATTGTTTTCCAATCAAGCGGCTCATGAGCCCGTCCAACTCTTGGGTATTCATGTCTTTGTTCAAAGGTCCTTAATAATAATCCACTAAGACCTGTCTTCGGGCATTCACTTCCAAGATTGAATCAGAGCATGCGTAAACAATCATGCTAACTGTACAGGCTAAAGGTGTACGGAAACGCATTTCCAGCCTGAGGTTACCTTGGGACACCACAGACAGATTTCCTGAGGTGTCATCATCAGGTGATAAATTGAAAGCATACAATGTGTAACCCTCTGCAAAATCATTTCTGTCAATAGGTAAAGAGAGATCTTTTAGATGTCGCCCTGTAGCCAGGAATAGATTGTAAAATTCTCGCACAGATATGTTGTTATTAAATTGTGGTTGGAAAGCCTTCGCCGGAACCTGACGTCCGTCCTGACAGAGCGCTACATACTCTGCATTGAAGTGCTGAAAATTAAAGGGTTTTTTATCTAAACTGCCCGTATTAGAGGCGTGATCAACCAGACCTATAACCACATATCTAGGTAAAGGGCCTAGAAATAGGTTTTCTTGACTGCAGATTCTACTGCCCACAGGTATGCTAAAGGTTTTCATGGTAATTCTTTGGAGAGGGTAAAGGGCATTTCCTTTCATCAAAGCATGTGAGTGACCCAGGCGCACGGCCGGAGATACAGATACTTTTTTAATAAAAAGGGTTGCCCCCAACACTTTCAAACTAAAATCCCCGTCTTGGGGAGACATCAGGCAAAAATCATCCTTGGCCCTGGTTAATTTTAATCTTAAATCAACCGAATTTAAGAGTAACCGTTCTTGAAAGAAAATGTCAGAGTGTATAGGGCCTAGCAAATGAAACTCTCGAGATTCGGCGCAGTAGCGAGCTCGTGCCGCTAGTCCTTTGTTTGCACCGGTGGAAGGGTCTGTCGATTCCATAGAGGCTCCTGCAGTATCCTTGCTAAACAGCCCGGCGCTAAATTGGGTTTTGAGAGTGTCTTCGGAGTAGTTTAGTAAACACTCCATGATGGCTCTATAAGGGTATGTAGCGCTGCTTTGACTGATTAGGCGTTCACCCAAAGTCACATCAACTTGGGAGAAAATGGTGGCCAAGGGGTAATTAATGAGACTCACTTTGGCATCGTCGGCAATATTAGACCCATCTCTTTTGGTCACTTTTAGACGTAAATGCACCAAGGTGTTGTTGAGGTCCAGATAGTTGTCACCATGGCCTGGTATGAAAAATTCGATAGGCCCGTTATCGGTAATAGCAGAGAGAGGGGCTATCTCCACATAACTGGATCTATCTATTGAATGCTGCGTTAACGGTGCCGTGAAAAGATCAAGTTCTGTCTTTATAGCTTCAGAGGACATTCGATGTAAAAGAGCCATGTCACTTATTCTTTTAGAAAATACTTCCTAGTATTCTTTTAGCCTGTTTTGGTACAGACCTCCTCACTTTACCCCGTCTTTGACTTACTGAGGTTCTTTTAACAGTTAACCGCCGCTTTTTAGGTGCAGGTCTACGCCTTAAACCAGGGGGTCTCTTTTTGGCCTTCGAGACAATATCATAAGCCCCGAGCCTTCTTGATGCTCCACCTCTGGTGACGCCCTTCGGGTCATAGCATTGGCTACAACCTCACTTACTATATTTTTAGCCGCTGATTTTAAATGTGGTTTGGCTATGCTGAAGCCTCTCTTCATAAACGGTAAAACCATCCTGAAGAGGTTACGGAATATACCTCCTATCCCCGAACCATACATTGTCGGCGCTCCATGATATCCTGGTAGTCCATTACCCACTTGATCCACATAGTATGAAACATAACGGTTAGGGTCGAGCTGATGGTGCTCCATAACCCTTTTATTTGTATTATGTTTATAATATAATACAGCTATTATATATGTAGAGAGGTTTTGGTGGGTCTAAAGTGGAGTTTACAATCGTTTTACCATAAGTAAATTCAATGTTTTCGTTCTGATCCGTTTTAAAGCTCAACCAGAATGTTTTCAATATAGTTCTTGCTGACATGTACGTAGTGCGGCTTGTCATAATTGACAGTGACGATGTCCCCATCCTTGCCGTCTATATGAACTGTTCGCAGGAGGGGCACACAGCTGTCTCCGACCCTTTGATAGGTTATGATGTCGGTATAGACAAATATGTTGTAAAAGCCTGCATTATATCCGCAGGGAATGGGAATAATTTATCGTTCACATACGTCCATTTATTGGGGACCATCCCCAACATGTAGGATAAAATTACCGTCTGGTCTTTATACCTCCGTTAGCAGGCCCTGAGATTTGTATCCTTTTATGATTGGATTGTAGAATAGGAATATTTCCATCTTGTTCAGGGTTAGGTGTTCATTCAACTCTGAGACGATCCTGTCGACGGTTCTATAGAAACCTTTTTTAAGCTTAATAAGTTTCGCAGGTTCCGAGAACCTTTTGCAATAAAAATCACGGTCCTTAGCTTTGATAT
>NW_022265552.1:0-10609 GCF_002021735.2 Oncorhynchus kisutch | reverse complement strand
TCCTCCCCTCCTCTCTCCACCATTTACCCCTCCCCTCCCTCTCTCCACCTTTACCTCCTCCCCTCCCTCTCTCCACCTTTACCTCCTCCCCCTCCCCACCCTCTCTCCACCTTTACCTCCTCCCCCTCCCCACCCTCTCTCCAACCTTACCTCTCTCCCCTCCCCCTTACCTCGCTCCACCTTTACCTCTTTCCCCCTCCCCTTCTCCACCTTTACCTCCTCCCCTCCCTCTCTCTCTCCAGCTTTACCTCCTCCCCTCCCTTTCTCCACCTTTACCTCCTCCCCTCCCTCTCTCTCTCCACCTTTACCTCCTCCCCTCCCCTCTCTCTCTCCACCTCTACCTCCTCCCCTCCCTCCCTCTCTCTCTCTACCTCCTCCCCTCCCTCTCTCTCTCCACCTTTACCTCCTCCCCTCCCCTCTCTCTCTCCACCTCTACCTCCTCCCCTCCCTCTCTCTCTCCACCTTTACCTCCCCCCCCCCTCTCTCTCTCTCCACCTTACCTCCTCCCCTCCCCCTCTCTCTCCACCTTTACCTCCTCCCCTCCCCTCCCTTTCACCACCTTTACCTCATCCCCTCCCTCTCTCCACCTCTACCTCCCTCCCTCCCTCTTCACCTCTACCTCCTCCCCTCCCTCCCTCTCCACCTCTTGTACTTCCTCCCCCCTTTATTCCTCTCCAACTGTACCTCTCAGGACCTACAGCTGGCTCAGCAGACAATCTTACATTCCTGACCCACACACCCATGGACACACACACACACACACAAGCTCACACAAGCTCACACAAGCTCACACAAGCCCACACACACACACACACACCACACACGCTCAGACACACAAGCTCAGACGCACATGCATGCACGCAAGCACGCACGAACACACACACACACACACACCACACACAACACACACACACACACACACAACACACACACACCACACACACACACACACACCACACACACACACACACACACACACACACACCGTTTCTCTGATGTGCTAACCACCGTTCAACCCCTCTCTTCCTATACAATTATACCCCCTGCTGTGTAACCTGGGCCCCTGTGTAATTGCTCTGTGTTCACACCATCACCGACACCCCTAAGTCAGTAACCACACACACACACACACGTGCACACACACACATGGACACACTCACGCACAGTTTGACCTTGGGCTCTTGTTACAGTCTCAGGGTCACTCACCGGCCAAGATGGCAAGTCAAATGGGTCCAGCAGCCAAGACAGGGCCCCAGTCACCGCAAGGCTGCTACATCTATTACAGTGAGGGAGAGAGAGTGAGAGAAAGAGAGAGGGGGAGACGGGGGGGAAGGGAGGCTAAAGGGAAAAAAAGGAGCATGGGAATCTGAAATAGAATGTGATGTAGAACGTAGCTTTTGGTGCTGCGTACGTCTCTGTGACACACGGCCTGGCTGGACGTCTCTGTGACACACGGCCTGGGCTGGACGTCTCTGTGACACACGGCCTGGGCTGGACGTCTCTGTGACACACGGCCTGGGCTGGACGTCTCTGTGACACACGGCCTGGGCTGGACGTCTCTGTGACACACGGCCTGGGCTGGACGTCTCTGTGACGCACGGCCTGGGCTGGACGTCTCTGTGACACACGGCCTGGGCTGGACGTCTCTGTGACACACGGCCTGGGTGGACGTCTCTGTGACACACGGCCTGGGCTGGACGTCTCTGTGAGACACGGCCTGGGCTGGACGTCTCTGTGACACACGGCCTGGGCTGGACGTCTCTGTGACACACGGCCTGGGCTGGACGTCTCTGTGACACACGGCCTGGGCTGGACGTCTCTGTGAGACACGGCCTGGGCTGGACGTCTCTGTGAGACACGGCCTGGGCTGGACGTCTCTGTGACACACGGCCTGGGCTGGACGTCTCTGTGACACACGGCCTGGGCTGGACGTCTCTGTGACACACGGCCTGGGCTGGACGTCTCTGTGACACACGGCCTGGGCTGGACGTCTCTGTGACGCACGGCCTGGGCTGGACGTCTCTGTGACACACGCCTGGGTGGACGTCTCTGTGACACACGGCTGGGCTGGACGTCTCTGTGACACACGCCTGGGCTGGACGTCTCTGTGAGACACGGCCTGGGCTGGACGTCTCTGTGACACACGGCCTGGGCTGGACGTCTCTGTGACACACGGCCTGGGCTGGACGTCTCTGTGACACACGGCCTGGGCTGGACGTCTCTGTGAGACACGGCCTGGGCTGGACGTCTCTGTGACAAAAGCCACGGCCTGGCTTTTCTGTTCCTGGCCCTGGCTCCATCTGCTGTGTGTGTAGGACTGTGTGTGTGTGTGTGTGTGTGTGTGCCTGAGGTGCTCTGCCTCTGAAAGGCACTTTAGAAATTAAAGCGATGCCAGTGCTCTGTAATGGGGCTTAAATGATCCAGAAAACACAAGATATATTGACCATTTAATGAAACACGCAACACACCCCCTAATTCTGTTCTCAATTCCAACAAACTGCTCACCTTCCCTTTCTGGCTCCTGATTGCTTATTTCCTTTGATTCACAGTTAAGGAGTTTAGATGAAAGTGTTATAGGAGTGTTATAACCAAGTATTTTGGTCAAAAGGAAGAGCATCTGCACACATTCACTCTCTCTGTCTCTGTCTCTGTCTCTGTCTCTCTCTGTCTCTGTCTCTGTCTCTGTCTCTGTCTCTCTCTCTCTCTCTCTCTCTCTCTCTCTCTCTCTCTCTCTCTCTCTCTGTCTCTGTCTCTGTCTCTGTCTCTGTCTCTTCTCTCTCTCTCCTGTTCTGTTTCTCTCGCTCTCTTCTCTCTCTCTCTGTCTGTCTCGGTCTCTCTCTCTTACCTCCCTCCCTCCCTGAGTGTCCTCTGTGGTTTGGCCATACATAAATAATGTAAAGGTAATGATCTCTATTCTAAAGGCCCTGTCCTGCCCCCTCAACACCGCTCCTCCCCACCACACCTCTGTCTGTCTGTCTGTCTGTCTGTCTGTCTCTCTCTCTCTGTTTCTTCTCTTCCAAGATATCCCTCTCTCTGTTTCTTCTCCTCCAGATCCCTCTCTCTGTTTCTTCTCCTCCAAGATCCCTCTCTCTGTTTCTTCTCTTCCAAGATCCCCCTCTCTGTTCTTCTCTTCCAAGATCTCCCCTCTCTCTGTTTCTTCTCCTCCAAGATCCCTCTCTCTGTTTCTTCTCCTCCAAGATCCCTCTCTCTGTTTCTTCTCTCCAATGATCCCCCTCTCTGTTTCTTCTACTCCAAGATCTGCCCTCTCTCTGTTTCTTCTCCTCCAAGATCCCTCTCTCTGTTTCTTCTCCTCCAAGATCCCTCTCTCTGTTTTCTTCTCTTCCAAGATCCCCCTCTCTGTTTCTTCTCCTGCAAGATCCCCCCATCTCTGTTTCTTCTCCTCCGAGATCCATCTCTCAGTTTCTTCTTCTCCAAGATCTCCCTCTCTGGTTTCTTCTCCTCCAAGATCTCCCTCTCTTGGTTTCTTCTCCTCCAAGATCTCCCTCTCTCTGTTCTTCTCTTCAAGATCTCCTCTCTCTGTTTCTTCTCTCCAAGATCTCCCTCTCTCTGTTTTCTTCTCCCTCCAAGATCCCTCTCTCTGTTTCTTCTCCTCCAAGATCCCTCTCTCTGTTTCTTCTCTTCCAAGATCCCCCTCTCTGTTTCTTCTCCTGCAAGATCCCCCTCTCTGTTTCTTCTCCTCCGAGATCCCTCTCTCAGTTTCTTCTTCTCTCCGAGATCCCTCTCTCAGTTTCTTCTTCTCCAAGATCTCCCTCTCTTGTTTCTTCTCCTCCAAGATCTCCCTCTCTGTGTTCCTTCTCCTCCAAGATCTCCCTCATCTCTGTTTCTTCTCTTACCAAAGAATTCTTCCGCTCTCTCCTGTATTCTGTCTCCTCCAAGATCTCCCTCTCTCTGTTTCTTCTCTTCCAAGATCCCCCTCTCTGTTTCTCTCCTGCAAGATCCCCCTCTCTGTTTTCTTCTCCTCCGAGATCCCTCTCTCAGTTTCTTCTTCTCCAAGACACACAGGGTGAATAATCCAACCACAGTGTGAATAAACCCAACACACAGGGTGAATAATCCAACACACAGGGTGAATAATCCAACACCAGGGTGAATAATCCAACACACAGGGTGATATCAACAACGGATCAATAGACTGGAGAATAAAACACAAGTACTACACCAAATGACATGAATACAAAAACAATCCCGCACAAAACAAGGGCGGGACAACCTACTACATATAAGGACGTTAATTAAACTGAAATACACACAGGTGAAACTAATAAGACAAACCAACAGACAAACGAAAAAGGGATCGGTAGTGGCTAGTAGGACGGTGACGACGACCGCCGAGCACCGCCCGAACAGGCAGGAGAGCCAACTTCGGCGGAAGTCGTGACAATTTTACAGGAAATGTTGCTCAACATTTAAAAACAGCTATTTCACATGTAAAAATACGATTTCACATGTGTTTATTGTAAGGGCACACACACACCCCACCCACACAAAAAAAACATGAACAAATCGTGACATTTTCACGAGTCAGACACATGGTTTTTGGACACGTGAAGCTTCACATGTACATTTTTCTCTCCTTTTTCCCCTTTCTTACATGTATATTTTCACCACTTCCAGCTACATGTGGTCTCCCATCCAGAGATAGACCCTGATTAGCTTCTACCACTTCCAGCTACATGTGGTCTCCCATCCAGAGATAGAACCTGATTAGCTTCTACCCACTTCCAGCTACATGTGGTCTCCCATCCAGAGATAGACCCTGATTAGCTTCTACCACTTCCAGCTACATGTGGTCTCCCATCCAGAGATAGACCCTGATTAGCTTCTACCACTTCCAGCTACATGTGGTCTCCCATCCAGAGATAGACCAGGATTAGCTTCTACCTCTTCCAGCTACATGTGGTCTCCCATCCAGAGATAGACCAGGATTAGCTTCTACCACTTCCAGCTACATGTGGTCTCCCATCCAGAGACCGACCCTGATTAGCTTCTACCACTTCCAGCTACATGTGGTCTCCCATCCAGAGATAGACCCTGATTATTTTCTACCACTTCCAGCTACATGTGGTCTCCCATCCAGAGACCGACCCTGATTATTTTCACCACTTCCAGCTACATGTGGTCTCCCATCCAGAGATAGACCCTGATTATTTTCTACCACTTCCAGCTACATGTGGTCTCCCATCCAGAGACCGACCCTGATTATTTTCTACCACTTCCAGCTACATGTGGTCTCCCATCCAGAGACCGACCCTGATTATTTTCACCACTTCCAGCTACATGTGGTCTCCCATCCAGAGACCGACGCTGATTAGCTTCTACCACTTCCAGTTACATGTGGTCTCCCATCCAGAGACCGACCCTGATTATTTTCACCACTTCCAGCTACATGTGGTCTCCCATCCAGAGATAGACCAGGATTAGCTTCTACCACTTCCAGCTACATGTGGTCTCCCATCCAGAGACCGACCCTGATTAGCTTCTACCACTTCCAGCTACATGTGGTCTCCCATCCAGAGACCGACCCTGATTAGCTTCTACCACTTCCAGCTACATGTGGTCTCCCATCCAGAGATAGACCCTGATTATTTTCTACCACTTCCAGCTACCTGTGGTCTCCCATCCAGAGATAGACCCTGATTATTTTCTACCACTTCCAGCTACATGTGGTCTCCCATCCAGAGACCGACCCTGATTATTTTCTACCACTTCCAGCTACATGTGGTCTCCCATCCAGAGACCGACCCTGATTATTTTCACCACTTCCAGCTACATGTGGTCTCCCATCCAGAGACCGACCCTGATTAGCTTCTACCACTTCCAGCTACATGTGGTCTCCCATCCAGAGACCGACCCTGATTATTTTCACCACTTCCAGCTACATGTGGTCTCCCATCCAGAGACCGACCCTGATTATTTTCTACCACTTCCAGCTACATGTGGTCTCCCATCCAGAGACCGACCCTGATTATTTTCTACCACTTCCAGCTACATGTGGTCTCCCATCCAGAGATAGACCCTGATTATTTTCACCACTTCCAGCTACATGTGGTCTCCCATCCAGAGATAAACCCTGATTATTTTCACCACTTCCAGCTACATGTGGTCTCCCATCCAGAGATAGACCCTTATTATTTTCTACCACTTGTGGTCTCCCATCCAGAGATAGACCCTTATTATTTTCTACCACTTGTGGTCTCCCATCCAGGGACCGACCCTGATTATTTTCTACCACTTGTGGTCTCCCATCCAGGGACCGACCCTGATTATTTTCTACCACTTGTGGTCTCCCATCCAGGGACCGACCCTGATTATTTTCTACCACTTGTGGTCTCCCATCCAGGGACCGACCCTGATTATTTTCTACCACTTGTTGTCTCCCATCCAGGGACCGACCCTGATTATTTTCTACCACTTGTGGTCTCTCATCCAGGGACCGACTCTGATTAGCTTCAAACCAGCAGTGGGATGCAGGGTGGTAAGCTGCTGGAAGGAATGTGCCAAAACTCTTCTGGAAAGAAGGGAGTGAAAATAAAGGCCAAGGTAACATAACAAAACTGAAGATGGGGAAAGAGTGAGGTGTTTTATTTAATTGTGTTAACATAACAAATGTTTTACAACATTTTTTGGGGGGGCCTCAATTTAAAATGTATTTGCTCTCGCATTGTTATTTATTTTATCTGCACTATTTTGTTTTGCTATCAATACTTTTGGGTTTATGTTTTGCTATCAATACTTTTGGGTTTATGTTTTGCTTTCAATATAATTATTTTTGTTTGCAATACTAGGAATGTTGTTCTCGACTTCAGAAGTCTTGATAAATATTAATGAAACAAATGTAACTCACTCACTACAGGATTGCACCATATGCAGTAACACGATTAGTTTGTTAAAGGTGTTTAAAGTTTCAACCCTTAATTGAAACATGAACAAAGTCTACTCCCCGCCATTGTTTCGTTAAAAAGCTGAGGGACGGACAAATGCAGACGGCTAAAGGATGCACTGACCGTCCATGAAATAAAGATTCTAGGTTTTTAGGTTATACTTTGTTTGTTTAGATTGACTTTGTTTACAAACATTGGAGTAAATGTGGAGTTTTCTTACATGTGAAACTGGCAATTGGATTTTCACTTTCACATGTGAAATTATAAGTTCACAGTAAGAAAACTCCACATGTGAAATTATAAGTTCACAGTAAGAAAACTCCACATGTGAAATTATAAGTTCACAGTAAGAAAACTCCACATGTGAAATTATAAGTTCACAGTAAGAAAACTCCACATGTGAAATTATAAGTTCACAGTAAGAAAACTCCACATGTGGAATTATAAGTTCACAGTAAGAAAACTCCACATGTGGAATTATAAGTTCACAGTAAGAAAACTCCACATGTGGAATTATAAGTTCACAGTAAGAAAACTCCACATGTGAAAATCAATCATGTGGAACATATAAAGTAAGTGAACCATGACTAGATCAGTATGAAGAAATAAATGTACCTGAACAGAAGTAGAGGTAATCTTTTAATAATGATTGGAATGTATGCGTTCTGGTAAATCCAGAGTTTAAATCAAAATCAAATCATTTTATATTTGTCACATTACTTATTTCTCATTTACAACTGTGACCTGGTCAAGATAAAGAAAAGCAGTGCAACACAACAACACAGAGTTACACATAAACAAACGTACAGTCAATAACACAATAGAAAAATCTATGTACAGTGTGTGCAAATTTGGAAGAGTAGGGAGGTAAGGTAATAAATAGGCCATGTAGGCAAAGTAATTACAATTTAGCATTAACACTGGAGTGATAGATGTGCAGATGATGATGCGCAAGTAGAGATACTGGGGTGCAAAAGCAAGAAGATAAATAACTATAAGGGGATGAGGTAGTTGGGGGTGCTATTTACAGATTGGCTGTGTACAGGTACAGTGATCGGGAAGCTGCTCTGACAGCTGATGCTTAAAGTTAGAGAGGGAGATATAAGACTCCAGCTTCAGTGATTTTTGCAATTCGTTCCAGTCATTGGCAGCAGAGATCTCGAAGGAAAGGCGGCCAAAGGAAGTGTTGGCTTTAGGGGTGACCAGTGAAATATACCTGCTGGAGTGCGTGCTACGGGTGGACGTTGCTATGGTGACCAGTGAGCTGAGATAAGGCAGGGCTTTGCTTAGCAGGTAAAGCCCCTTTGAGTGCACTATGGTGTTGAATGCAGAGCTGTAGTCAATGAACAGCATTCGCATGTAGGTGTTCCTTTTGTCCAGGTGGGAAATGGCAGTGTGGAGTGAAATAGAGATTGAGTCATCTGTAGATCTGTTGGGGCGGTATGTGAATTGGAGTGGGTTTAGGGTTTCTTGGATAATGGTGTTAATGTGAGCTATGACCAGCCTAGCACTTCATGGCTGCAGATGTGAGTGCTGTTGGTCGGTAATCATTTAGGCAGGCTACCTTGATATTTTTGTGCACAGGGACTATGGTGATCTGCTCGAACCATGTAGGTATTACAGACTAGGCCAGGGACAGTTTGAAAATGTCAGTTAAGACACTTACCAGTTGGTCAGCCCATAGTCGGAGTACACGTCATGGTAATCTGCCCTGTGACCTTGTGAATGTTGACCTGTTTAAAGGCGAGCGTGATCGCACATTTGTCCGGAACAGTTGGTGCTCCGGGTTGGAGTCCCGCTCCCTGGAAGCGGCAGCTCTATCCTTTAGCTCAGTGTGGATGTTGCCTATGTACGTACGGTCACTGTGGGGACAATGTCATCGATGCACTTATTGAGCCAGTGACTGATGTGGTCTCCTCCTCAATGCCATCGGATGAGTTACGGAACATATTCCAGTGCTAGCAAAACAGTACTGTAGCGTAGCATCCACATCATCTGACCACTTCCGTATCGATCTAGTCACTGGTATTTCCTGCTTTAGTTTCTGCTTGTAACCAGGAATCAGGAGGATAGAATTATGGTCAGATTTGCCAAATGGAGGGCAAGGGAGACCTTTGTACGCGTCTCTGTGAGTTCAATAAAGATGGTCTATAGTTTTTTTTTCCCTCTGGTTGCACATGTGACATGCTGGTAGAAATGAGGTAAAACTGATTTAAGTTTGCCTGCATTAAAGTCTCCGGCCACTAGGAGAGCCGCCTCTGGATGAGCATTTCCTTCTTTGCTTACGGCTTTATACAGCTGGTTGAGTTCCGTCTTAGTGCCTTTATGGGTTGGTGTTGGTAAATAGACAGCTATGAATAATATAGATGAAAACTCTCTTGGTAAGTTGTGTGGTCTACAGTTTATCATGAGATACTCTACCTCAGGCGAGCAAAACCTTGAGACTTCCTTATTATTTGATTTCGCACACCAGCTGTTATTGACAAATAGACACAGACAACCACCCCTTGTCTTACCGGAGGCAGCTGTTCTCTTGCCGATGCACAGAAAAACCAGCCAACTGTACATTATCCATGTTGTCGTTCCACGACTCGGTGGAACATAACATATTCCGTTTTTAATGTCCCGGTGGTAGGATCGTCTTAAACGTAACTCATCCAGTTTATTCTCCAGTGATTACACATTGGACAATAGGATGGATGGTGTAGGCGGGTTACCCACTCGCCGACAAATTCTAACAAGACACCCGGACCCGCGTCCCCTGTTTTGGCGTCTTTTCTTCATGTGAATGACAGGGATTTGGGCCTGGTCCGGAATCTGGAATGAATCCTTTGCGTCCGACTTGTTAATCATGGAAAAAAAATCCTTGTCCAGTTTGAGGTGAGTAATCGCTGTTCTGATATCCATAATCTCTTTTGGGCATAAGAGATGGTGGCAGAAACATTACGTACAAAACAAGTTACAAACAAAGTGAAAAAACACACAAAATAGCACAATTGGTTAAGAGCCTGTAAAAGGGCAGCCATCTCCTCTGGCGCCATTAGTATGTTCTGTTCAGCTCTGTGTAACCCTGTCGAGTCATGTGAGGCTCTGTCAAGCCCTTTGAGGCGCTATGAAGCCCTATGGAGTTCTGTAATGCCCTATGTAGCTCTATGCAGCTCTGTGCAGCCTGTTCCAGTGTGTTGTGTGTTCATGTATTTCTACATGTCAGAGAGGAAGGAATAATAGACAGGACGGCGCTAGCGCAACATTACACATTATTAATCATGTTCACTTCTTCTGAGAGGGGGAGGCGATGAGGGAGGGGAGGGGGAGAGGGAGGCGGGGTGGAAGAAGAGGAGGATGAGGAAGGGGGGAGAGGAAGATGGTTTGAAAAGACATAAATAACTAACCATCAATCATGCAGCAGTCAACATTTTCACATGTTAGGACTGCCTGTTATTGGCAGCAACCAGGGATCTCTCTCTCTCTGGGTGTGTGTGTGTCTCTCCTAACCTGGACCCCCCCTATCCCTTTATCCTCCTCTCTCTGGGTGTGTGTGTTGTCTCTCCTAACCTGGACCCCCCCCCCCCCCCCCATCCCTTTATCCCTCTCTCTGGGTGTGTGTGTTGTCTCTCCTAACCTGGACCCCCCCCCCTATCCCTTTATCCCTCTCACTGGGTGTGTGTGTTGTCTCTCCTAACCTGGAGCCCCCCCCTATCCCTTTA
>NW_022265551.1:0-10659 GCF_002021735.2 Oncorhynchus kisutch | reverse complement strand
GGGTCTTTGTTTATTAGGACTAGAACAACAACTTTGTCCCCAACTGGGTCTTTGTTTTAATAGAACAACTCTTTGCCCCAACCTGGGTCTTTGTTTATTAGGATTAGAACAACTCTTTGTCCACAACCTGGGTCTTTGTTTATTAGGACCAGAACAATCTTTGTCCCCAACCTGGGTCTTTGTTTAATAGAACAACTCTTTGTCCCCAACCTGGGTCTTTGTTATTAGGACTAGAACAACTCTTTGTCCCCCAACCTGGGACTTTGTTTATTAGGGCTAGAACAAATCTTTGTCCCCAACCTGGTCTTTGTTTATTAGGACAGAACAACTCTTTGTCCCCAACCTGGGTCTTTGTTTATAGAACAACTCTTGGTCCCAACCTGGGTCTTTGTTTATTAGGAACTAAGGGGGAACAACACTTTGTCCCCACACCTGGGTCTGTGTTATTAGGACTAGAACATCTCTTTGTCCCCAACCTGGGTCTTTGTTCAATAGGACTAGAACAACTATTTGTCCCAACCTGGGACTTTGTTTAATAGAACAATCTTTGTCCCCAACTGGGACTTTGTTAATAGAACAACACTTTGTCCCCAACTGGGTCTTTGTTTATTAGGACTAGGACAACTCTTTGTCCCCAACTGTTTTTGTTTAATGGACTAGAACACTCTTGTCCCCAACCTGGGTCTTGTTATTAGGACTAGGACAACACTTTGTCCCCAACCTGGGTCTTTGTTAATAGACAACTACTTTGTCCCATCCTGGGACTTTGTTTAATAGAACAACACTTTGTCCCCAACCTGGTCTTTGTTTATTAAGATTAGGACAACTCTTTGTCCCAAACCTGGGTCTTTGTTTATTAGGATTAGGACAACTCTTTGTCCCTAACCTGGGTCTTTGTTTTATTAGGACTAGAACAACTCTTGTCCCCAACCTGGGACTTTGTTTATTAGGGCTAGAACAACTCTTTGTCCCCAACCTGGCTCTTGTTTATTAGGACCAGAACAACTCTTTGTCCCAACCTGGGTCTTTGTTTATTAGGACTAGAACAACACTTTGTCCCAACCTGCGGTCTTTGTTTAATAGAACAACTCTTTGACCCCAAACTGGGACTTTGTTTAATAGGACTAGAACAACTCTTTGTCCCCAACCTGGGTCTTTGTTTATTAGGACTAGAACAACTCTTTGTCCCAACCTGGGTCTTTGTTTATTAGGACAAATCTTTGTCCAACCGGTTTCGTGTTTAATAGGACAGAACAACTCTTTGTCCCCAACCGGGTCTTTGTTATTAGAACAACTCTTTGACCCCAACCTGGGTCTTGTTTATTAGGACTGAACAAACACACTTTGTCCCCAACCTGGGTCTTTGTTTAATAGAACAACTCTTTGTACCCAACCTGTGTCTTTGTTTAATAGAAAACTCTTGAACCAACCTGGGTCTTTGTTTATTAGAACAACTCTTTGTCCCCAACCTGGGTCTTTGTTTAATAGAACAACTCTTTGACCCCAACTGGGACTTGTTTAATAGGACTAGAACAACTCTTGTCCTCACCTGGGTCTTGTTATTAGGACTAGAACATCTCTTTGTCCCAACCTGGGTCTTTGTTCAATAGGACTAGAAACAACTATTTGTTCCCAACCTGGGACTTTGTTAAATAGAACAACTCTTTGTCCCCAACTGGGACTTTGTTTAATAGAACAACACTTTGTCCCCAACCTGGGTCTTTGTTATTAGGACAGGACAAACTCTTTGTCCCCAACCGTGTTTTGTTTAATAGGACTAGAACAACTCTTGTCCCCACCTGGGTCTTTGTTTATTAGGACTAGGGACAACAACTTTGTCCCCAACCTGGGTCTTTGTTTAATAGAACAACTCTTGTCCCCATCCTGGGACTTTGTTTAATAGAACAACACTTTGTCCCCAACCTGGGTCTTGTTATTAGGACTAGAACAACTCTTTGTCCCCAACCTGGACTTTGTTTATTAGGGCTATAGAACAACTCTTTGTCCAAACCTGGGTCTTTGTTATTAGGACCAGAACAACTCTTTGTCCCCAACCTGGGTCTTTGTTTAATAGAACAACTCTTTGTCCCCAACCTGGGTCTTAGTTTATTAGGACTAGAACAACACTTTGTCCCCAACCTGGGTCTTTGTTTAATAGAACAACTCTTTGACCCCAACCTGGGGCTTTGTTTAATAGGACTAGAACAACTCTTTGTCCCCAAACTGGGTCTTTGTTTATTAGGACTAGAAAACTCTGTCCCCAACTGGGTCTTTGTTATTAGGAAAACCTACTTTGTCCCCAACCGGTTTCCTTTGTTTAATAGGACTAGAACAACTCTTTGTCCCCAACCTGGGTCTTTGTTTATTAGAAACAACTCTTTGACCCCAAAACTGGGTCTTGTTTATTAGGGACTAGAACAACACTTTGTCCACAACCTGGGTCTTTGTTCCAATAGAACAACTCTTTGTCCCCAACATGGTCTTTGTTTAATAGAACAACTCTTTGACCACCAACCTGGACTTTGTTTAATAGGATAGAAAACTCTTGTCCCCAACCGGGTCTTTGTTTATTAGGACAAGAACAACTCTTTGTCCCCAAACTGGGTATTTGTTTATTAGGACAATCTTTGTCCCCAACCTGGGTCTTTGTTTAATAGAACAACTCTTTGTCCCCAACCTGGGTCTTTGTTCAATAGAACAACTCTTTGTCCCCAAACTGGGTCTTTGTTTAATAGAACAACTCTTTGTCCCCAACCTGGGTCTTTGTTTATAGGACTAGGACAACACTTTGACCCCAACCTGGGTCTTTGTTTATTAGGACAACTCTTTGTCCCCAACCTGTTTCTTGTTTAATAGGACTAGAACAACTCTTTGTCCCAAACCTGGGTCTTTGTTTATTAGGACAACTCTTGTCCCCCAACCTGTTTCTATGTTTAATAGGACTAGAACAACTCTTGGTCCCCCAACCTGGGTCTTTGTTTATTAGAACAACTCTTTGACCCCAAACTGGGTCTTTGTTTATTAGGACTAGAACAACTTTTTGTCCCCAACCTGGGTCTTTGTTTATTAGGACTAGAACAACTCTTTGTCCCCAACATGGGTCTTTGTTTAATAGAACAACTCTTTGACCCCAACCTGGGACTTTGTTTTAATAGGACTAGAACAACTCTTTGTCCCCAACCTGGGTCTTTGTTTATTAGGACAAGAACAACTCTTTGTCCCCAACCTGGGTCT
The DNA here is from genome assembly GCF_002021735.2 of Oncorhynchus kisutch. Classification (NCBI taxonomy): domain Eukaryota; kingdom Metazoa; phylum Chordata; class Actinopteri; order Salmoniformes; family Salmonidae; genus Oncorhynchus; species Oncorhynchus kisutch. Next base: position 7,425 of record NW_022265551.1, on the reverse strand, counting down.
TTGTTTAATAGAACAACTCTTTGTCCCCAACCTGGGTCTTTGTTCAATAGAACAACTCTTTGTCCCCAAACTGGGTCTTTGTTTAATAGAACAACTCTTTGTCCCCAACCTGGGTCTTTGTTTATTAGGACTAGGACAACACTTTGACCCCAACCTGGGTCTTTGTTTATTAGGACAACTCTTTGTCCCCAACCTGTTTCTTTGTTTAATAGGACTAGAACAACTCTTTGTCCCAAACCTGGGTCTTTGTTTATTAGGACAACTCTTTGTCCCCAACCTGTTTCTATGTTTAATAGGACTAGAACAACTCTTTGTCCCCAACCTGGGTCTTGTTTATTAGAACAACTCTTTGACCCCAACCTGGTTCTTTGATTATTAGGACTAGAACAACTCTTTGACCCCAGCCTGGGTCTTTGTTTATTAGAACAACTCTTGGTCCCCAACCTGGGTCTTTGTTCAATAGGACTAGAACAACTCTTTGTCCCCAACCTGGGTCTTTGTTTATTAGGACTAGGACAACTTTTGTCCCCAACCTGGGTCTTTGTTAATTAGGACTAGGACAACACTTGACCCCAACCTGGGTCTTTGTTTATTAGGACTAGGACAACACTTTGACCCCAACCTGGGTCTTTGTTTATTAGGACTAGAACAACACTTTGTCCCCAACCTGGGTCTTTGTTTAATAGAACAACTCTTTGACCCCAACCTGGGGCTTTGTTTAATAGGACTAGAACAACTCTTTGTCCCCAACCTGGGTCTTTGTTTATTAGGACTAGAACAACTCTGTCCCCAACCTGGGTCTTTGTTTATTAGGACAACTCTTTGTCCCCAACCGGTTTCTTTGTTTAATAGGACTAGAACAACTCTTTGTCCCCAACCTGGGTCTTTGTTTATTAGAACAACTCTTTGACCCCAAACTGGGTCTTTGTTTATTAGGACTAGAACAACACTTTGTCCACAACCTGGGTCTTTGTTCAATAGAACAACTCTTTGTCCCCAACATGGGTCTTTGTTTAATAGAACAACTCTTTGACCCCAACCTGGGACTTTGTTTAATAGGACTAGAACAACTCTTTGTCCCCAACCTGGGTCTTTGTTTATTAGGACAAGAACAACTCTTTGTCCCCAAACTGGGTATTTGTTTATTAGGACAACTCTTTGTCCCCAACCTGGGTCTTTGTTTAATAGAACAACTCTTTGTCCCCAACCTGGGTCTTTGTTCAATAGAACAACTCTTTGTCCCCAAACTGGGTCTTTGTTTAATAGAACAACTCTTTGTCCCCAACCTGGGTCTTTGTTTATTAGGACTAGGACAACACTTTGACCCCAACCTGGGTCTTTGTTTATTAGGACAACTCTTTGTCCCCAACCTGTTTCTTTGTTTAATAGGACTAGAACAACTCTTTGTCCCAAACCTGGGTCTTTGTTTATTAGGACAACTCTTTGTCCCCAACCTGTTTCTATGTTTAATAGGACTAGAACAACTCTTGGTCCCCAACCTGGGTCTTTGTTTATTAGAACAACTCTTTGACCCCCAAACTGGGTCTTTGTTTATTAGGACTAGAACAACTTTTTGTCCCCAACCTGGGTCTTTGTTTATTAGGACTAGAACAACTCTTTGTCCCCATCATGGGTCTTTGTTTAATAGAACAACTCTTTGACCCCAACCTGGGACTTTGTTTAATAGGACTAGAACAACTCTTTGTCCCCAACCTGGGTCTTTGTTTATTAGGACAAGAACAACTCTTTGTCCCCAACCTGGGTCTTTGTTTAATAGAACAACTCTTTGTCCCCAACCTGGGTCTTTGTTCAATAGAACAACTCTTTGTCCCCAAACTGGGTCTTTGTTAATAGAACAACTCTTTGTCCCCAACCTGGGTCTTTGTTTATTAGGACTAGGACAACACTTTGACCCCAACCTGGGTCTTTGTTTATTAGGACAACTCTTTGTCCCCAACCTGTTTCTTTGTTAATAGGACTAGAACAACTCTTTGTCCCAAACCTGGGTCTTTGTTTATTAGGACAACTCTTTGTCCCCAACCTGTTTCTATGTTTAATAGGACTAGAACAACTCTTTGTCCCCAACCTGGGTCTTTGTTTATTAGAACAACTCTTTGACCCCAACCTGGTTCTTTGATTATTAGGACTAGAACAACTCTTTGACCCCAGCCTGGGTCTTTGTTTATTAGAACAACTCTTGGTCCCCAACCTGGGTCTTTGTTCAATAGGACTAGAACAACTCTTGTCCCCAACCTGGGTCTTTGTTTATTAGGACTAGGACAACTTTTTGTCCCCAACCTGGGTCTTTGTTTATTAGGACTAGAAAAACACTTTGTCCCCAACCGGGGTCTTTGTTTATTAGGACTAGAACAACACTTTGTCCCCAACCTGGGTCTTTGTTTATTAGGACCAGAACAACTCTTTGTCCCCAACCTGGGTCTTTGTTTAATAGAACAACTCTTTGTCCCCAACCTGGGTCTTTGTTTATTAGGACTAGAACAACACTTTGTCCCCAACCTGGGTCATTGTTTAATAGAACAACTCTTTGACCCCAACCTGGGACTTTGTTTAATAGGACTAGAACAACTCTTTGTCCCCAACCTGGGTCTTTGTTTATTAGGACTAGAACAACTCTGTCCCCAACCTGGGTCTTTGTTTATTAGGACAACTCTTTGTCCCCAACCGGTTTCTTTGTTTAATAGGACTAGAACAACTCTTTGTCCACAACCTGGGTCTTTGTTTATTAGAACAACTCTTTGACCCCAAACTGGGTCTTTGTTTATTAGGACTAGAACAACACTTTGTCCACAACCTGGGTCTTTGTTCAATAGAACAACTCTTTGTCCCCAACATGGGTCTTTGTTTAATAGAACAACTCTTTGACCCCAACCTGGGACTTTGTTTAATAGGACTAGAACAACTCTTTGTCCCCAACCTGGGTCTTTGTTTATTAGGACAAGAACAACTCTTTGTCCCCAACCTGGGTCTTTGTTTATTAGGACAACTCTTTGTCCCCAACCTGGGTCTTTGTTTAATAGAACAACTCTTTGTCCCCAACCTGGGTCTTTGTTCAATAGAACAACTCTTTGTCCCCAAACTGGGTCTTTGTTTAATAGAACAACTCTTTGTCCCCAACCTGGGTCTTTGTTTATTAGGACTAGGACAACACTTTGACCCCAACCTGGGTCTTTGTTTATTAGGACAACTCTTTGTCCCCAACCTGTTTTCTTTGTTTAATAGGACTAGAACAACTCTTTGTCCCCAACCTGGGTCATTGATTATTAGGACTAGAACAACTCTTTGACCCCAACCTGGGTCTTTGTTTATTAGAACAACTCTTGGTCCCCAACCTGGGTCTTTGTTCAATAGGACTAGAACAACTCTTTGTCCCCAACCTGGGTCTTTGTTTATTAGGACTAGGACAACTTTTTGTCCCCAACCTGGGTCTTTGTTTATTAGGACTAGAACAACACTTTGTCCCCAACCTGGGTCTTTGTTTATTAGGACTAGAACAACACTTTGTCCCCAACCTGGGTCTTTGTTTAATAGAACAACTCTTTGTCCCCAACCTGGGTCTTTGTTCAAATCAAATCAAATCCAAATCAAATTTATTTATATAGCCCTTCGTACATCAGCTGATATCTCAAAGTGCTGTACAGAAACCCAGCCTAAAACCCCAAACAGCAAGCAATGCAGGTGTAGAAGCACGGTGGCTAGGAAAAACTCCCTAGAAAGGCCAATACCTAGGAAGAAACCTAGCGAGGAACCAGGCTATGTGGGGTGGCCAGTCCTCTTCTGGCTGTGCCGGGTGGAGATTATAACAGAACATGGTCAAGATGTTCAATGTTCATAAATGAACCAGCATGGTCGAATAATAATAAGGCAGAACAGTTGAAACTAGAGCAGCAGCACAGTCAGGTGGAAGTTGAAACTGGAGCAGCAGCATGGCCAGGTAGACTGGGGACAGCAAGCAGTCATCATGTCAGGTAGTCCTGGGCATGGTCCTATGGCTCAAGTCAGTTGAAACTGGAACAGCAGCATGCAGGTGGACTGGGGACAGCAAGGAGTCATCATGTCAGGTAGTCCTGGGGCATGGTCCTAGGGCTCAGGTCCTCCGAGAGAGAGAAAGAAAGAGAGAAGGAGAGAATTCGAGAACGCACACTTAGATTCACACAGGACACCGAATAGGACAGGAGAAGTACTCCAGATAACACAAACTGACCCCAGCCCCCGACACATAAACTACTGCAGCATAAATACTGGAGGCATGAGACAGGATGGGGTCAGGAGACACTGTGGCCCCATCCGAGGACACCCCCGGACAGGGCCAAACAGGAAGGATATAACCCCACCCACTTTGCCAAAGCACAGCCCCACACCACGTCAATAGAACAACTCTTTGTCCCCAACCTGGGTCTTTGTTTAATACGAACAACTCTTTGTCCCCAACCTGGGTCTTTGTTTATTAGGACTAGGACAACACTTTGACCCCAACCTGGGTCTTTGTTTATTAGGACTAGAACAACACTTTGTCCCCAACCTGGGTCTTTGTTTATTAGGACTAGAACAACACTTTGTCCCCAACCTGGGTCTTTGTTTAATAGAACAACTCTTTGTCCCCAACCTGGGTCTTTGTTTATTAGGACTGGAACAACACTTTGTCCCCAACCTGGGTCTTTGTTTAATAGAACAACTCTTTGTCCCCAACCTGGGTCTTTGTTTAATAGAACAAATCTTTATCCCCAACCTGGGTCTTTGTTTAATAGAACAACTCTTTGTCCCCAACCTGGGTCTTTGTTTATTAGGACTAGAACAACACTTTGTCCCCAACCTGGGTCTTTGTTTAATAGAACAACTCTTGGTCCCCAACCTGGGTCTTTGTTTATTAGGACTAGAACAACTCTTAGACCCCAACCTGGGTCTTTGTTTATTAGGACTAGAACAACTCTTTGACCCCAACCTGGGTCTTTGTTTAATAGAACAACTCTTTGTCCCCAACCTGGGTCTTTGTTTAATAGGACTAGAACAACTCTTTGTCCCCAACCTGGGTCTTTGTTTATTAGGACTAGAACAACTCTTTGTCCCCAACCTGGGTCTTTGTTTATTAGGACAACTCTTTGTCCCCAACCTGTTTCTTTGATTATTAGGACTAGAACAACTCTTTGACCCCAACCTGGGTCTTTGTTTATTAGAACAACTCTTGGTCCCCAACCTGGGTCTTTGTTCAATAGGACTAGAACAACTCTTTGTCCCCAACCTGGGTCTTTGTTTATTAGGACTAGGAAAACTTTTTGTCCCCAACCTGGGTCTTTGTTTATTAGGACTAGGACCAACACTTTGACCCCAACCTGGGTCTTTGTTTATTAGGACTAGGACAACACTTTGACCCCAACCTGGGTCTTTGTTTATTAGGACTAGAACAACACTTTGTCCCCAACCTGGGTCTTTGTTTATTAGGACTAGAACAACACTTTGTCCCCCAACCTGGGTCTTTGTTTAATAGAACAACTCTTTGTCCCCAACCTGGGTCTTTGTTTAATAGAACAACTCTTTGTCCCCATCCTGGGACTTTGTTTAATAGAACAACACTTTGTCCCCAACCTGGGGTCTTTGTTTATTAGGACTAGAACAACTCTTTGTCCCCAACCTGGGACTTTGTTATTAGGGCTAGAACAACTCTTTGTCCCCAACCTGGGTCTTTGTTTAATAGAACAACTCTTTGTCCCCATCCTGGGACTTTGTTTAATAGAACAACACTTTGTCCCCAACCTTAGTCTTTGTTTATATGGACTAGAACAACTCTTTGTCCCCAACCTGGGACTTTGTTTATTAGGGCTAGAACAACTCTTTGTCCCCAACCTGGGTCTTTGTTTATTAGGACCAGAACAACTCTTTGTCCCCAACCTGGGTCTTTGTTTAATAGAACAACTCTTTGTCCCCAACCTGGGTCTTTGTTTATTAGGACTAGAACAACACTTTGTCCCCAACCTGGGTCTTTGTTTAATAGAACAACTCTTTGACCCCAACCTGGGACTTTGTTTAATAGGACTAGAACAACTCTTTGTCCCCAACCTGGGTCTTTGTTTATTAGGACTAGAACAACTCTGTCCCCAACCTGGGTCTTTGTTTATTAGGACAACTCTTTGTCCCCAACCGGTTTCTTTGTTTAATAGGACTAGAACAACTCTTTGTCCCCAACCTGGGTCTTTGTTTATTAGAACAACTCTTTGTCCCCAACCTGGGTCTTGTTTATTAGGACTAGAACAACTCTGTCCCCAACCTGGGGTCTTTGTTTAATAGAACAACTCTTTGTCCCCAACCTGGGTCTTTGTTCAATAGAACAACTCTTTGTCCCCAACCTGGGTCTTTGTTTAATAGAACAACTCTTTGCCCCCAACCTGGGTCTTTGTTATTAGGACTAGGACAACACTTTGACCCCAACCTGGGTCTTTGTTTATTAGGACTAGAAACAACACTTTGTCCCCAACCTGGGTCTTGTTTATTAGGAGTAGAACAACACTTTGTCCCCAACCTGGGGTCTTTGTTTATTAGGACTAGAACAAACTTTGTCCCCAACCTGGGTCTTTGTTTAATAGAACAAACTCTCTGTCCCCAACCTGGGTCTTTGTTTAATAGAACAATCTTTATCCCCAACCTGGGTCTTTGTTTAATAGAACAACTCTTTGTCCCCAACCTGGGGTCTTTGTTTATTAGGACTAGAACAACACTTTGTCCCCAACCTGGGTCTTGTTTAATAGAATAACTCTTGGTCCCCAACCTGGGTCTTGTTTATTAGACATAGAACAACTCTTAGACCCCAACCTGGGTCTTTGTATTAGGACTGAATCAACTCTTTTGACCCCAACCTGGGTCTTTGTAGTTTAGAACAACTCTTGGTCCCTTAACTGGGTCTTTGTTCAATAGAACAACTCTTTGTCCCCAACGGGTCTTTGTTAGTAGAACAACTCTTTGTCCCCAACCTGGGTCTTGTTTATTAGGATTGGACAACACTTTGTCCCCAACCTGGGTCTTTGTTTATTAGGACTAGGACAACTCTTTGTCCCCACCTGGGTCTTTTTAATAGAACAAACTCTTTGTCCCAACCTGGGTCTTTGTTCAATTAGAACAACTCTTTGTCCCCAAACCTGGGTCTTTGTTTATAGAAAAACTCTTTGTCCCCAACTGGGTTCTTTGTTATTAGGACTAGAAAACACTTTGTCCCCAACCTGGGTCTTTGTGATTAGGACTAGAACAACACTTGTCCCCAACCTGGGTCTTTGTTTAATAGAACAACTCTTTGTCCCAAACCTGGGTCTTTGTTAATAGAACAAACTCTTGTCCCGACTGGGTCTTTTGTTTAATAGAACAACTCTTTGTCCCCAAGCTTGGTCTTTGTTATTAGGACTAGAACAACACTTGTCCCCC
>NW_022265550.1:0-10716 GCF_002021735.2 Oncorhynchus kisutch | reverse complement strand
GTAATGGGACTGTGTGAGTGTGTAATGGGACTGTGTTAGGTCTATGTGTGTAATGGGACTGTGTGGTGTGTGGTGTGTGTTGTGTAATGGGACTGTGTGGTGTGTGGGTTGTGTGTGTAATGGGACTGTGTGTTGGTGTAATGGGACGGTGTTAGGTCTGTGTGGTAATGGGACTGTGTGTGTGTAATGGGACTGTGTGTGTAATGGGACATGGTGTGTGTTGTGTGTGTGTGTGTGTGGTGTGTGTGTGTGTAATGGGACTGTGTGTGTGTGTGTAATGGGACTGTGTGTGTGTAATGGGACTGTGTGTGTGTGTGTGTGTTGTAATGGGTGTGTTAGGTGTGTTTGTTGTAATGGGACTTGTGTGTGTGTGTGTATGGGACTGTGTGTGTGTGTAATGGGACTGTGTGTGTGTGTGTTGTGTAATGGGACTGCTGTGTGTGTGTGTGGTGTGTGTAATGGGACTGTGTGTAATGGGACTGTTGGTGTGTGGTGTAATGGGACTGTGTTTTGTTTGTGTGTGTAATGGGGACTGTGTGTGTGTGTAATGGGACTGTGTGTGTTGTGTGTAATGGGACTGTGTGTGTGTGTGTAATGGGACTGTGTGTGTGTTAATGGGACTGTGTTTAGGTCTGTGTGTGTAATGGGTGTGTGTGTGTAATGGGACTGTGTGTGTGTGTAATGGGACTGTGTGTGTGTGTGTGTGTAATGGGACTGTGTGAGTGTGTAATGGGACTGTGTTTAGGTCTATGTGTGTAATGGGACTGTGTGGTGTGGTGTGTGTGTGTAATGGGACTGTGTGGTGTGTGTGTGTGTGTAATGGGACTGTGTGTGTGTGTGTGTGTGTGTGTAATGGGACTGTGTGTTTGTGTGTGTGTAATGGGACTGTGTGTGTGTGTAATGGGACTGTGTGTGTGTGTGTAATGGGACTGTGTGTGTGTGTGTTAATGGACGGTGTTGTGTGTAATGGGACTGTGTTTAGGTCGTGTGGTAAGGGTTGTGTGTGTGTAATGGGACTGTGTGTGTGTGTGTAATGGGACTGTGTGTGTGTGTGTAATGGGACTGTGTGTGTGTGTGTGTGTGTGTGTGTAATGGGACTGTGTGTGGTGTGTGTGTGTGTGTGTGTGTATAATGGGACTGTGTGTGTGTGTAATGGGACTGTGTTTAGGTCTATGTGTGTAATGGGACTGTGTGTGTGGTGTGTGTGTGTGTGTGTGTGTGTGTGTGTGGTGTGTGGTGTGTGTGTGTGTTGTAATGGGACTGTGTGTGTGTGTGTTGTGTGGTAAGGGACTGTGTTTAGGTCGTGTGTGTGTAATGGGACTGTGTGTGTGTGTAATGGGACTGTGTGTGTGTGTGTGTAATGGGACTGTGTGTGTGTGGTGTTGTAATGGGACTGTGTGTGTATGTAATGGGACTGGTTGTGTGTGTGTGTGTGTGTGTGTGTAATGGGACTGTGTGTGTGTGTGTGTGTGTGTGTGTAATGGGACTGTGTTTAGGTCTGTGTGTGTAATGGGACTTTGTGTGTGTGTGTGTAATGGGACTGTGTGTGTGTAATGGGACTGTGTTTAGGTTCTATGGTGTAATGGGACTGTGTGGGTGTGGTGTGTTGTGTGTAATGGGACTGTGTGTGTGGGTGTGTGTGTGTGTGTAAGGGGGACTGTGTTTAGGTCTGTGTGTAATGTGATGTGTGTGTGTAATGGGACTGTGTGTGTGTGTGTGTGTAATGGGACTGTGTGTGTGTGTGTGTGTGTGTAATGGGACTGTGTGTGGGTGTGGGTGTGTGGGTGTGTGTGTGTAATGGGGACTGTGTGTGTGTGTAATGGGACTGTGTTTAGGTGTGTGTGTGTAATGGGACTTGTGTGTGTGTTGGGTGTAATGGGACTGTGTGTGTGTTTAAGGGACTGTGTGTGTGTGTTGTAATGGGACTGTGTGTGTAATGTGACTGTGTTTAGGTGTGTGTGTAATGGGTGTGTGTGTGTGTGTGTAATGGGACTGTGTGTGGTGTGTGGTGTGTGTGTAATGGGACTGTGTGTGTGTAATGGGACTGTGTGTGTGTGTGTGTAGGGACTGTGTGTTTGTGTGTGTGTGTAATGGGACTGTGTGTTTGTGTGTGTGTAATGGGACTGTGTGTGTGTGTAATGGGACTGTGTGTGTGTGTGGTGTAATGGGACTGTGGTGTGTGTGTGTGTGTGTGTAATGGGACTGTGTGTTGTAATGGGACTGTGTGTGTGTAATGGGACTGTGTTAGGTCTGTGTGTGTGTAATGGGTGTGTGTGTGTGTAATGGGACTGTGTGTGTGTAGGGAACTGTGTGTGTGTGTGTGTAATGGGACTGTGTGTGTGTGTGTGTGTAATGGGAGTGTGTGTGTGTGTGTGTGTGTGTGTGTATAATGGGACTGTGTGTGTGTGTAATGGGACTGTGTTTAGGTCTATGTGTGTAATGGGACTGTGGGTGGTGGTGTTGTGTGGTGTGTGTAATGGGACGTGTGTGTGTGTGTAATGGACTGTGTTTAGGTCTGTGTGTGTAATGGGACTGTGTGTGTGTGTGTAATGGGACTGTGTGTGTGTGTAATGGGACTGTGTGTGTGTGTAATGGGACTGTGTGTGTGTGTGTAATGGGACTGTGTGTGTGTAATGGGACTGTGTGTGTAATGGGACTGTGTTTAGGTCTGTGTGTGTAATGGGTGTGTGTGTGTAATGGGACTGGTGTGTGTGGTGTGTGTGTGTGTGTGTGTGTGTGTGTGTGTGTGTGTAATGGGACTGTGTTTAGGTCTGTGTGTGTAATGGGACTGTGTGTGTGTGTGTAATGGGACTGTGTGTGTGTGTGTAATGGGACTGTGTGTGTGTGTAATGGGACTGTGTGTGTGTGTGTGTGTGTGTGTGTGTAATGGACTGTGTGTGTGTGTGTGTGTGTGTGTGTGTAATGGGACTGTGTGAGTAATGGGACTGTGTGTGTGTGTATTTATGGGACTGTGTTTGTGTAATGGGACTGTGTTTGTGTGTGTGTGTGTGTGTGTAATGGGACTGTGGTGGTGTGTGTGTAATGGGACTGTGGGTGTGTGTGTAATGGGACTGTGTGTGTGTGTGTGTGTAATGGGACTGTGTGTAATGGGACTGTGTGTGTGTAATGGGACTGTGTGTTTGTGTGTGTGTGTGTGTGTAATGGGACTGTGTGTGTGTGTGTAATGGGACTGTGTGTGTGTGTGTGTGTGTAATGGGACTGTTGTGTGTGTGTGTGTGTAATGGGACTGTGTGTGTGTGTGTGTGTGTGTGTGTGTGTGTGTGTGTGTAATGGGACTGTGTGTGTGTGTAATGGGACTGTGTGTGTGTGTGTGTGTGTGTAATGGGACTGTGTGTGTGCTGTTGTAATGGACTGTGTGTGTGTGTAATGGGACTGTGTGTGTAATGGGACTGTGTGTGTGTGTAATGGGACTGTGTGTGTGTAATGGGACTGTGTTAGGTCTGTGTGTGTGATGGGACTGTGTTTAGGTGTGTGTGTTTGTGTGTGTGATGGGACTGTGTTTAGGTGTGTGTGTGTGATGGGACTGTGTTTCGGTCTGTGTGTGTGTGATGGGACTGTGTTCGGTCTGTGTGTGTGTGATGGGACTGTGTTTAGGTCTGTGTGTGTGATGGAACTGTGTTTAGGTGTGTGTGTGTGTGTGTGTGTGTGATGGGACTGTGTTTAGGTGTGTGTGTGTGTGTTGTGTGATGGGACTGTGTTTAGGTGTGTGTGTTTGTGTGTGTGATGGGACTGTTTTTAGGTGTGTGTGGTTTGTGTGTGTGATGGGACTGTTTTTAGGTGTGTGTGTGTGATGGGACTGTGTTTCGGTCTGTGTGTGTGTGATGGGACTGTGTTTCGGTCTGTGTGTGTGTGATGGGACTGTGTTTCGGTCTATGTGTGTGTGTGATGGGACTGTGTTTAGGTCTGTGGTGTGTGATGGAACTGTGTTTAGGTGTGTGTCTGTGTGTGTGTGTGTTGGTGTGTGTGTGTGTGTGTGTGTGTGTGTGTGTGTGTGTGTGGTGTGTGTGTGTGTGTGTTGGTGTGTGTGTGATGGGACTGTGTTTAGAGTGTGGTGTGTGTGATGGGACTGTGTTAGGTGTGTGGTGTGTGTGTGTGATGGGACTGTGTTTAGGTGTGTGTGTTTGTGTGTGTGTGATGGGACTGTGTTTAGGTGTGTGTGTGTGATGGGACTGTGTTTCGGTCTGTGTGTGTGTGATGGGACTGTGTTTCGGTCTGTGTGTGTGTGATGGGACTGTGTTTCGGTCTGTGTGTGTGGGGGACTGTGTTTAGGTCTGTGTGTGTGATGGAACTGTGTTTAGGTGTGTGTGTGTGTGTGTGTGTGTGATGGGACTGTGTTTAGGTGTGTGTGTATGGTGGGACTGTGTTTAGGTCTGTGTGTGTGTGTGTGTGTGTGTGTGATGGGACTGTGTTTAGGTGTGTGTATGGTGGGACTGTGTTTAGTCTGTGTGTGTGATGGGACTGTGTTTAGGTGTGTGTTTGGTGGGACTGTGTTTCGGTCTGTGTTGTGGATGGGACTGTGTTTAGTGTGTGTGTGTGTGTGGTGTGTATGTGTGATGGGACTGTGTTTAGGTGTGTGTGTGTGATGGGACTGTTTTAGGTGTGGTGTGTGTGATGGGACTGTGTTAAGTGTGTGTGTGATGGGACTGTGTTTAGGTGTGTGTGTGTGTGATGGGACTGTGTTTAGGTGTGTTGTTGTGTGTGTGATGGGACTGTGTTAGGTGTGTGTGTGTGTGTGATGGGACTGTGTTTAGGTGTGTGGTGTGTGTGTGTGTGTGATGGGGACTGTGTTAGGTGTGTGTGTGTGATGGGACTGTGTTTAGTGTGTGTGTGTGTGATGGGACTGTGTTTAGGTGTGTGTGTTTGTGTGATGGGACTGTGTTTAGGTGTGTGTGATGGGACTGTGTTTAGGTGGTGTGTGTGTGTGTGTGTGTGATGGGACTGTGTTTAGGTGTGTGTGATGGGACTGTGTTTAGGTGTGTGTTAGGTGGTGTGTGTGTGTGATGGGACTGTGTTTAGGTGTGTGTGGTGTGTGTGATGGGACTGTGTTAGGTGTTGTGTGTGATGGGACTGTGTTGAGGGGTGATGTGTGATGGGACTGTGTTTAGGTGTGTGTTAGGTGTGTGTGTGTGTGTGATGGGACTGTGTTAGGTGTGTGTGATGGGACTGTGTTTAGGTGTGTGTGTGTGTGTGTGTGATGGGACTGTGTTGAGGGTGTGTGTGTGATGGGACTGTGAAGCCTGAAGTTACATAATTTAAGATGATTTAAGGCTTTAATTTCAGCCTATGGCCTCCGTGTGTATCTGAGAGAGCCAGAGAGTGTGGTGTGTTCGCCTTACAGTGACTGGCTGCACACAAAGCTGTCCGTCAGTGGGGAGTCCCTGACCTTTCTGTCCATATCTATCCTCACTCGCTTTCTTATTTCTTTTCTTTGCCGTCCTCATTCCCACTCTGGTTCTCTCATTCTCTCTGTGTGTGTGACTGTGTTTAGATGTGTGTGATGTGACTGTTTAGGGTCTTGTTTTGTCTCATTCTTTCTCTCTGACACACACAGCGAGAGAGAGACACACTCTTGCCCAATGGTTGTGTTGAGTTCCAGTTGTCTTTAGCCTACAGAGCAGAGAGGGTCTGTGTTAAAGCAGGCAGAGAAGGGAAAAGGGACTGACAGTCTGTCAGCAGCAGAGAGCTGACTCCATGTTCACGCTGTGCTGTACTGTCTCAGCTGTCACTGTCGCCACTGTCAACATTTCAGCGGGCGCACCTACCTCTGTAGAACCACACACACAGTTCCACCTACCTCTGTAGAACCACACACACAGTTCCACCTACCTCTGTAGAAAAACACACACACAACACACACAGTTCCACCTACCTCTGTAGAAACACACACACACACACAGTTCCACCTACCTCTGTAGAAACACACACACACACACAGTTCCACCCCTCTGTAGAAACACACACACACCGTTCCACCTACCTCTGTAGAAACACACACACCACACACCACACACACACACACACACACACACACACACACAACACACACACACACACACACCCACACACACACACCACACCACACACACACACACACACACACACACACAGTTCCACCACCTACCTCTGTAGAAACACACACACACACACAGTTCCACCTACCTCTGTAGAAACAACACACACACACCACACAACACAGTTCCACCTACCTCTGTAGAAACACACCACACACACACACAACACAACACACACACACACACACACACACCAACAGTTCCACCTACCTCTGTAGAAAAACACACCACACAGTTCCACCTACCTCTGCAGAAACACACACACACAGTTCCACCTACTCTGCAGAACCACACACACACAGTTCCACCTACCTCTGCAGAAACACACACACAGTTCCGGTGTGGAAGTGAACCAGTAACTGAAGGGCTGTGTGCTGCTCTAACAAGGAGAGGGTTGACCTCTAGCACCCCCCTTCTCTCTCTGAGGATGCGCTTCCAGGTGAAAGGGTTCACACAGGATGAGAGGTGACCTGGATGCACTTTCTCTCTCCATGTCCGTCTTCGAGTCACCTATCCAGTTTGACCTATCGGTCCAGTTCTATTGGAAGAGTCTTTAAACCTTCTTGCTAAATAAATCATTGTCAATGATTACCTGCCTGATAGAGACATGATGAATGTCCAATTGTTGAAGTGTATCCAGCTGCTCTATAGGCTATCTCGCTAGCTCTCTGAGTGTTGGTCTGTTGAGTGACACGGTGCATATATGTTTCTGCTCCACTTCATTTCTATTGGCAAAGTTCAAGAACTCAGGGCAAGTGTTTTTCTGTGTGTGTGTGGCCCATCTCCTCTACACCAAGCAGGTCCATAAGGGCAGCAGAGCAGACAAGATTGTCCTCTTTCTTCTTCTGTGGCAGTCTGCATTGTTCTCCCTGTCCTATTGAACCAGGGGTCCACAGAGACACACCACTGTGGAGACGGAAGTGTGTGTGCTCCCCCTGTGTGTTGCGTTGTGTGTTCAGATCAAATAAAAAGTGATAGATTGGTTGCTGTGATCCATAGAATGTATTATGCAAATGTCCCTGGATCATCAAGTCATTAACAATACGATGAATTTGTCATTAAAAACTGAATACACATGGAACACACACTTATTCAGTCCTTGACAAGTAAAGTGGATGTTTTAAATCACCTGACACCTTTTTTTTATTGTTGACATTTGTGTGTCAGTGATGTTGTGGGAAGGGTGTCACAGGGCAGAGTGATAAGGCGTGCTTGTGTCTATAATGAGGGGAGTGAAAGGCCTGTGGTGAATGGAAGTGCATGTTGTCTCCTGTGGATCTGAGACTCAAACCCCATGATTAATGAGCAGCAGGCAGATTTCTGTATGTGTGAGAGAGGACGAGAATGATAGAATATTGACAAAGAGGGCATAATCATTGACTACATTTACTAAGTGTTCGTTCAGTGCAAACTAGGTTCAAGAGGCATTGCAATGGAAGAAATGGTTTACACACCATTGCTCTGTGTGTGTGTGTGTGTGTGTGTGTGTGTGAGAGAGAGTTCACATGGTTTTGGGCTCTCTCCTTCTTGAGGCATGATATGATTTAGAGAGATCTTGAGGTAATATTTATAATATGCTTTGATTTCATTAGCTACCTGATCTTTGTACCTAACTCTGAAATGCACCACTTCAGGGCTAGCTATCTAACACAGTGGTTTGCTAGAGAGAAAAGGGTTGTGTCATGATGCTGGCTTTCAATGGCCTCATCACAGGAAACCCAGTTTAGTGTGGTGTTTCACTGATTGGTCGATGCAGACTTCATACTCTGGAGGAGAGTTAGAAGATCATTGACTTTTGATGAATCTCCGACCCTCCCTCTAACACCTAATCTCATGAGGAAACACAGTCTCCACCTGTTGTCTCGTGGTGAGTGGTTGCCTTATTGGGGAAAACAGATGAGGATGTCTCAGACTCGGCATTGCTTCTAGAGCTCTCAGACAGTCAGTAAACTCGGTTAAAATAGCTGTCAGTAGAGTCCAACAATAGAGAACACATCTTACCTGCTGCCCTGCATATCAGCCTCTCTAAGACATTTTAAGGTAAGACTCCTTTCCACCAACTGGTTCCACTTCAGTCATTAAATACAGTATTATGAAGCAAAACTACTGAAAATAAGTTTAATCCATGAGTGTTTTCAACTTGCGATGTTCTAAAGTTCCAACTAAAACAGTAACATCTTGTTTGTGGCGCACTGAACTGTTTGTTTGTTGGGTTTAAAGTTGCACTTTGCCTGTGACTGTTTTTTTTTTGTTTTCAGTCATCTCATTTGCATGGTGTCTTTTCGTTTTAGTTTTTGTGCAGTTATTTAATACAGCATAATGTCACAACGGGTCTGTAACCGGCATCGGCATCTACATTCAGCCGCAGGCCAATTTTTCTTGAGGGGATGGTCAGGGGCCCGGAACATAATAATAATTTGGACTGCAAATTGACAGCAAGAGCCCAAACAGACACTGTATAATATTGACTACAACAAATCATTTCAAACTCCATTTACATTTGTATATGATCACATGTATCTCTCTCTTATGGGAATACTTGAACAGATTCCCAAAATTTTAAATCACTTTGAGCAAAAAATTGCTCAGAACATGGCTGCGGGTGAAAACATTTTTGTTCACCCCCCAAGTTTTGTCAGCAATTCTATATATTTTCTTCTAAATGTTCCCCCAGATGGCGAACCCTTGTCTTTTAACATCATACAGTCTATGATGTCTTTCTACAGGTGTCTGAATGTGGTGTTGTTGAAGGATGCTTCATGGTAGACACATCTCTTCCTGTATCTCCAACTCTGGTCATTTCTGGGAATGATGTCAACACACACCTGCTGTTGTATTGTGCATCTTTACCTTGGTGTGGAACCGGGTGTAGCTTCAGGGGTCTGTAGTGCTGTTAGAAGCCGGTGACGTGTCTACTATAGGGAGATATTCACTAACGGTAATAAATCAGTCTGAACAAGAAAGAACGGAAGCTGCTGTGAAGGCTGCTTTGACTTCTCATGCCCAGCTAAACAGCTTTTAAATCCCTCTCAGAATACATACGTGTGTGTGTGTGTGTGTTGTGTGTGTGTGTGTGTGATCCTGTACCCGCTGCAGGTGGTGTTAGTGCAGAGGGCATAGGTGGGGCGCTGCTTCAGAAAGCAAGCTGCTACAGGACAAGTGTGTTTCGCCTTGCCTCTATCTAAATAGATTTCAGGAGGATCTTTTGTTGGTTAAAATGTTTTGTTTCGCCCATTTCATGTTTGTGTAACGTGAGCGATGCAACATCAGACAGTGGAATTTGACTTAATTCATTCGGCAATGTGTGACTGACTTTCTCTCACAAGTCTATAAGAAAAAAACAAATGATATGGAATTGCCAAACATACTATTTAAGTGTTGAATTGTTAATTTATGTTTAGACACACCATAAGCAATATATTTAGACAGTCTTCCTGTAAAATCCAACCACATAAAAGACTATGTATTATTCCCCATCACCATAAGTTGTTAACGGGTGCCTGGTGTGACTAGGTAAAACATATTAGACTGCTCTCGCCAATGCATTTTCCAAGACACAGATGGGGAGAGGCAGTACATTTCACACAATACAAATCGTTCCATCTCTTTATGTTGTTCTGTGGTTAATGGAATGTCACTGTATAGTCCTTGTATGGATGATTGTGATGCAACTCTCGATTGTGATGCTCCCTGTTCATAAGTAGCGCACCTCAACCATTCGACCCCAGGGGCCACCATCATACGTCAGCAAAAATATTTTTTTCAGGTCTAGTCTTATCATCAGGTGAATGATCATGACAAGGAGAAGTAATCAACATTTTTAAAATGACTAGATTTCGTAGATTAGTTAAAATTATTTTGACCTTCCCGGAAGAATAATTTTCAACTCTAATATAGCTAATATTTCTAATTGATTAACTCAACAGGTTTTGCTAACAGCAGCTGGTTAATGGGCCATGTGTTGGCAAATACCAGCAGAGCTAGCGGCACTTTCTGCACTGGTAGCCTGTTCTGCACTGGTAGCCTGTTCGCGGGTGCTGTTTCAAGCGCTATGTCAGATACTCCAGTGAGTGTAATGGCGCTCAATGAGTGTAATTTGATCAATATGAGGAGATGAGATATAAAGTTGACATCATTATGAAGAAATTAGTTTTTATAGGAATAACATTCAAAATGGTTGATTCGTTGTTACTTACGATACTTTTAAAAAAAGACCTAAATAAAATTGTGGGTTTTGGGGACCACCAGTTGAATACCCCTGCTATCAGAGTGCGCTCTGGGTCTTAGAAACTCTGAGAGTTCAGAGTGCACACTGGCCACTCTGGCTGAGGAGTGTGGGTTGATCCCAGCGGTCTGACCTCACAACTGCAGTCAAGCACCCAAGCTAACTGGCTGAAGTTGGCTAGTTGCTACTTCCAGACACAAATGTGAGAACACCTCACTAAACATTTTTACTCTCCCTAGCAGACCTGGTTAGTGTTCACGTTATCAAGAGGGTTAGTGACTGAACTGTGTTACTGGCAACAATTTAATTCCGTTTAATGTTGTTTTTTTGCAGTGTTTACTGTTCATCTTTTATAAAACGAGTTTAGGGTTCTGTAATTGCTCAATTATTCTGCGCTCT